>NC_142339.1:9477651-9779848 GCF_054954075.1 Amborella trichopoda
TAGGGAAAAGTTTATATAGAGCCAAGGCTCTAAACAATCAAATTCGAGCCTACCTCAAAAATTTCACAAGAAGAGGTTGTTTTGATGCCCAAATTTCCTCAAATTCATCATCTTGACATCAAGATGCATGGACATGAGAAAAAAAAGGATTTCAAGTTTTGGAAATAGCATATTTTGTAACGTATTTTTGGACCGCCAATTTTCAAGATTTTGAAGTTTTCATATATCTTTCGATTTACACTATTTTTTAAGCTTTAAACTTTATAAATAAAAATGAAAATATCAAAAAGATTTTCAAAATTGAAACCACATTTCTTGATACTATTTGAAGGTAGGTCTGATTGTTTAGAGCCTATGCTCTATACAAACCGCACCCATAATAATATTAATAAAAAAAAATCAATGGAACTCGGGCATTTCTAACTTGTTTTAGATCCACATTGCCCACGCACCAATCTTGGGTCAAATGCGCGACTACGATTCAACCTGGAGTTTTCTTTTTGCAAAATATTGATTCCTACTCGACCATGCTTTTTCCCAGAGAAATTTATCAAAATACTTGTGGTAAGAGATGAACTATTTTACCATTTGCAACTATTCCAGATTATTTCCAACTCACGATTATGTTTGATGAGTATGTTGAAATCAAATTAAAATAGATGAAATTTCTAAAAGGCTGAGGCTTTATAAAAACAAAATAAAGCCTCACCTCAAATTCTCATATGAAAAGCACTTTTGGTAACATAAATCTCCATGATATCTCTAAAATCTATTTCCAACACCGACAACAAAATTCGATTTTGCATAA
The DNA here is from genome assembly GCF_054954075.1 of Amborella trichopoda. Taxonomy (NCBI): domain Eukaryota; kingdom Viridiplantae; phylum Streptophyta; class Magnoliopsida; order Amborellales; family Amborellaceae; genus Amborella; species Amborella trichopoda. Next base: position 9,478,460 of record NC_142339.1, read on the forward strand.
TTATGAACGCCTATTTTTAGGGCAAAATAACCGGTCTATATAAACCAAAAAAGTTTTAACAAGTGCATACGTCTGATTCTATATTTATTCGAGCCCTTATACTATGCTCCCTCGGGAGTGTACTATACATCTACTCGAGCTAAATGTTAATTTGGGAAGTTTTTTTTTTTTTAAAAAATTTTATGATCCATCTAATTATAACTAACTAAGATTTGGAAAATGGTTTGATAGAGCTGCAGCCCTATCAAAAAAAAAAGAAGTAAAGCCTCACCTAATAACTCATCAAATTGCAATTCAATTGTTGAAAACCTTTAAATCGGTCATCTCAGTATGAACATTATGGTTGTGAAAAGAATTAGGATTTCAAGTTCTAAAAATAATGTATATTACAACAAATCATCTAGACTATCCATTTCACCGTAAAAATAAGTGTTCACATATCCACAAAATCTGTACTATTTTTTGAGTTTCAAATTTTATTATCGGTGTTGGAAATTAATTTTAGAGTCAACAGAAAAATTTCCGATGCCCAAAGTGCTTTGTAGATGAGGATTTGGTGAGGCGTTATTTTTTTATATAAAGCTTAGAAACTTCATCATTTAGATTTTGAATTTAACATCTAGATCATGTTCTCTGAGCGTGTATACAGCACTCCCTCGAGACATACTATACATCTAAAAGCAGGGAGAATTTTTTTCTTTTTAAATTTCATGATCCATCAATTATAGCTAATATAGATTTTGAGTTTTAAATATCTTGATCATGCCCTCCAAAAATTGACGGTTCCAGGTTACCGAGATTTAGAATTTACTTAAAGGAAAAAATTTAGGAAAATTATACAAAACATATATCTTATTTTTTTGGATTATTGAAAATAAACCCCAAAGTTTCCAAAACCTCATCCATACCCATTTTCTCTGCTTTTTGCGCTTGTTACTCAAATAGCCTTTACGATAGTCTTAGATCCATGAAGACATTACAATAGACTCACTACTGTGATGGTCATGGGGGGTTCAATGTTTTGAGGCATCATAGTTGTTTATGTGTCGTGATGGTCGCTAAGAGGCACCACGACACTTAAACAACCGTGTTAGTCGTGAAGGGTTCTTATGCCCTGTGACAAATGCTTAGATAAGAGTATAACGATTAAATTAGAACTGTGAGAATCCAATAAACCATTATGTCACTTAAAGAATCGTGGTGCTTCAAAACTACGTTTGACTTACAATTTGTCATGACTATCACATTTTTCAGTTGACCGTGATACCTTCATAGTTTTAAGACTACCAGGAAGGTTATTCTCATCAATTCACTCAAAAAAAGGGTATGGATGAGGTTTTAAAAATTTTGGAGTTATATTCAATAATCCAAAAAATAATGTATATTTTTTATAATTTCTCAAAAATTTATATAAAGTTGATACCTTAAAATGTACAATTAAGGTGCACCTCTAAAATCCTTCGGAAAATGATGCTTTGATGTTGGAAAAACACATAACTTCTCAACATTGAATGTATATATATATGGATAAAAAAAGAGATTTCAAGACTTAAAAATAGTACATCTTAAAATTATATTTTTTATAATTTTGTAAGATTTTTATATGTTTATAGATGTGCTTGATTTAAACCATATTTAGAGTTTAAAATTTTATAATTGGAAATAAAAATATATTCTCGTAACATCCTAAGAAAGTCCAAAATCAAAATTGGATCTCATAACAGTTTTTTTTTTACAATGTTCAAAAGCTTTTATTAATAAATTGCTACAAAAACAAGCTGGAAATTAGGGGAACAAAAATAGAAATGGAGGAAAGAGAAAGGCCGAGCTTAGATAAGCGGTTAACAACATTATTTGCCTCTTGATCAATATGAAAAAGAAGAAACCCTAGGGTCAAGTAAAGCACAAATATCAAGGATATTAAGCCAGAAGACATGTAGGGACTAAATGATTCTTTCCTCTTGATTATACCATTTGATAATATTTAGAGAGTCTCCTTCGATCAGAATAATGCTCTAAATATCTCTACTAACAATGATTTGAATAATACCCTGACTTAACAATGATTTGCAGACCCTAAATATCTCTGCTAAGAATGATTTGAATAATGCCTTGAATATCTGTTCTAAGAATGATTTGCAGACCTTGAAGAAAAGAAACCATCTCAGCCTAGTTAGTCGTGGTAGAACAACATCACCCAACATAAGAGAATATAATGACATCTCTAAGAAGACCAACCTACTTTAGCTTGCTCAGGATTTCCTAAATAACTTCCATCACAATTTAATTTATAGCACCTTCAAGAGGAGGGGTCCAAGTAAAACATAGGCGGTATTTTGGAACATAAGAGAAGGTTAAGAGCTTTAAATTAACAAAGATATCTGCCTTGAAATTCCTCTCCCATCAACAGTAATAGAGAACCAGTCCCATAATTTCTAGCACCTTCAAGAGGAGGGGTCCAAGTAAAAGACAGGTTGTATTTTGGAACATAAGATAAGGCTAAGAGCTTTAAATTAACAAAGATATCCGCCTTTGAAATTCCGAGCTTTAAATTAACAAAGATATCCGCCTTTGAAATTCCTCTCCTATCAACAGTAATAGAGAACCAGTCCTGTAAGATCTGCAAAATTTTATCTTTAATGCTAGTAAGATCCAAAGACCTCCCTTCAAAAGTTCGTCTGCTCCGCTCTAGCTATATCCGCCATAAAATATCACTTCTCAGGATATTCCAAATATCTATAAAATAGCACTTCCAAATAATGGTTCGGGCAAAGATAGGAAGCTAAGATGATTAATAATTGAAATATGATATGCTGGCATGATAAGATGGAAAGCTGAGATGATTAATAGCTGAAATAAGATCTGTTGATAAAGTTTAGAGAAAACGATAGCACTAGTCTTTGGAGATACCGATACCCCTACTCTAAGTTTTGCCTAAGGGAGTAGATGGATAGTATACTCCGGCAAAGTAGAAAATCTTTTGGGTATTCATATATCCTCACGATCTCCATTTATGCATCCTTACTAGGCATGGATTTTTTTTCCACTTCTAGACCAACAAGGAATCATAGACATGAGGATTCCATATCGTTTTCTTACCGTAGTTCCATATGCGCAATGGCTGGTTTCTCAGAAATTCGATTTGGTTTCAATATCCATCGTGTATAGCATGCTCCCGAGAATGGCTTGGGCATTGGTAGTAGTATTTTTAAGCTCCATGGGTCTCTAATTCCATTCTCACCAAAGATAGGCACCTAAATCCTACTGACTTTACCACTGTACTTACCCGAAAAAAAAAGCTCACCAGAGAAGGTGGTCTATAATAATAAAAAGAAAATATTATCATTATAGAATGTAGTAAAATGAAACGTGACAATCGATCTATGAAGAAGAGTCGACAGAGAAACAAAATTTACAGAGCAATCAGTATTGCCGTTTGTATTTGTCTTGAAATGTTAGTCACCATCCTCTTCCTCAATTCGCCCTTCTTAATTTTCCCATTAAGTTTGGTATTTTCTCGCTCTCTAAATAAATAAAAAAAATGATCTCTCTCCTGGCTTCCTCAACCCTTGCTTCCCTTCACGCTTGATAGACGCCTTCACTACATAAATTGTTTGACCATTGTTTTGTCTTCACGTCTACATAAACCTTTACACCATTGTTTGTCTTCATGTCCCATATAAAGACTCGTCTATACCATCAAAACCCACACTTACACACTTGAAACCTCCAAACAAAAAAAAAGAAAATCAATTACTCTCTATCATTGAAAATCCCTCTGCTCAAATAGACTCTTCATCCTCATCAAACAAATATCTTTATCCTTCTACCCTTAATATAGGAAATTTTGTGTTGATTAAATTGATACAAAATAATTATTTATTATGGAAAACCCAGATGTTTCCTCTCATTGAAAGTCAAGAACTTTTTTGATTCATTAATGGTGATTGCCCTGCACCATGTTAAAAATATTTCATCTCCTGATGGTAAGAGTGAATCGAAAACTCCGACTACAAATTATGGCGAAAGTTTGACCTGCTTCTTAAAACTTGGATCATAGGGAGAATATAAGAAGAATGTTTTAACCTTGTTGTTGGTCTCAAGACTTTTGCAAAAGTTAAAAAATGCATGAAGGATGCCTATTTAGGTAATTATCAAGCTAAGGAGTTTCAACGTACCCACCAACTCCAAATCTGCAAGAAATAAAATTCAACCTTACCAAAATACATATACAAATTTAAGAGTAGTTGTGATGATTTAGTGGCTGTTGGGAAACCTATGCTGGATGAAAATAAGGTATTTTGGCTTCTTAATGGACTTGGACCAAAATATGATAGTTCTGTTGTCACTATGCTTAAGCATCTACTTCATATTAAGAAATTATACATCTTCTTCAAAGCCTTGAGATAAGAAATCTCTGAAGAACACTCATATCCAAATCAAAATATGGTATTTATTAAACAACAAATTTTTTTTGGACCCAATAGAGGTAATCAAAATTACAGAGGAACATGGAGAAACAACTTTGGTGGTCAATATTTCTTCAACTCTCAAGGACGTGGTTTTGTTCAAACTAGTTAGATCAGTAATGGGGGTCTTGGGATGACCCAGAAAAATCAAGAAAGTGTTGTTACATTTCCGATGCGATCCATGGCTCAAGGTCTCTACCAAGTTTCCCATATACAACAATCTACTCAAAAACCTCGGGAAAAATGTCAAGTTTGTGGGAAACTTGGACATGCTGCATTCAATTATTGGTATCGATTCAACCACACGTACCAATCAGAAGATATTCCTTAGGCCATTGCTGTAATGACTATAGCTTATTCACAGGATGCAGAATGGTTCCCGGATACAAGTGCCTCCATTCATATGACAGGAGATCCAAGTAAGTTGTAAAATCCTTGTCCCTTTAGAGGCACAAATACAGTCATGGTTGGGAATGATAAACAATTAACTATTGTACATGTTGGTGATACAAATATTGTTATTGGATCTAGAAAATTCAATGTTTCTAATATTCTTTTGGTGCTTGAAATGAAAAAGAACTTATTATCTTTTAATCAATTTACAATAGATTTCCCTTGTATTTTTGAGTTTTCATCAAATGATTTTCTGATTAAAGAAATGAACACAAGGAGAACTCTGGCCAGCGGGAATAGCAAGGGAGGTTACATCCCCAAAATTTGGGTTCCCAATAACATTACTAGCATGGGATTTACCTGAAGGAGCAAATAGGCGGTATGCTCATGCAGGAGAACATTAACTTTTGGCATAAGTATCTCTCTCACATTTTCAATAGATTTCATTTTCCCAAATGCAAATAAAATTATGAACTATATCCGTGAACCTTATAATGAATTTCTTAGGGCCCATATCTTTGTGTTATCATCATGAAATAAGAAGTCTCGCCCTCATAGAAAAGGTTCCCTTCGAGAATAATTAATACACAAAAATTATTATAGATAATTAATATACAAAAGATAAACGGTCTCTTTGTACACAATTCCTTATATACATATTGTTAATTATATATACATATTGTTAATTATATATTGTAACGGATGCGTCGTTCCATGAACTACAACGGACTTGGGCGATTTTCAATCTCGGTGATTTCGGATTTGGATCGCCTATTTTTCAATCTCTGGTATAGAGAACCATTGATGAGAGAATCTCGTTAAAATTCAAACTTAATTTTCAAAGCGTACGAGTCTAAAATTAGGTATAATACATCTTAGGAGCACTTAAAGGCCAAAACTTTGGGGCTAGTATTTTTTAGCTTCCTTAATAGAATGGTCTATTTTATAGAAAACCCTATTTCAAATTAGGGTGCGGTTTGTATAGAGCCTAGGCTCTAAACAATCCAATTAGAGCCTACCTTCAAATAGTGTTGCTGAATGTGGTTTTAATACTGAAAATCTTTTTGATAGCCTTAAAATATATTTTTATATTTATTTATAAAGTTTAAAGCTTAAAAAATAGTGTAGATCGAGAGATCTACACTATTTCCAAAACTTAAAATCCATTTTTTTTCTCATGTCCATACATCTTGACGTCAAGATGATCAATTTGAGGATATTTGGGCATCCAAACAACCTCTTCTAGTGAAAGTTTTGAGGTAGGCTCGAATTTGATTGTTTAGAGACTCGGTTCTATATAAACTTTTCCCTTCAAATTATGATATACATTAGGGATTATTGTCAACTTTATCATTAATAAGTTTTTTAATGTATTTACAAATTAATGTGTAGAATTTCAATTCATAAGTTCATAATACTAATCTTAATAGTGTTTTCATGTCACCAATAGTAAATTAATTTAATATATGAAAGTCATCATCATTTGAGCCTCATACCAACTATTTACACGAATCCTATTAATCCATTATGTTCTATCAAGGACTATACTTTTAGGTAGAGTTTGATAACTTCGACTGTAGTGTCTCTGGGGATCACCCCTATTGCTGACTTTCATAGATTTTTCATAGAGTTGGGAGGCATGTTTCATAGATTTGGGATGCCGGTGAAAATTGGTAGCGTGCAAGCTAGAAACATCTTTGATAAACTATGGTGCTGGTAATTTCACCTGTTCGGTGATGGAAAAGCTGGAAACTTCCGATAATACTATTCAATTGGTGGGGTGAAAGCTGGAAACATCTTTCATAAACTACGCTGCTGGTAATTTCACTTGTTTGGCAATGGAAAAGCTGGAAACTGCCTGTAATATTATTCATTATGTATTTCATTGATATGATGTGCGAAATGGAATTTTTTAAAACATTTTGTAATTAAATAAGGTTTCTTCCATTCATCCAACATTTTACCAAACATGTAAATTGATTAAAGGAATGCCAATTTTTACATAAATATTGAAAAACATTGATTTTCTTAAGATCAAAATTTCATTCAATGCACATGCAGCCCTCAAGAGCAAACATATATCAGTTATTTAAGAAATAGATATTTAAAAGTTTGAAAGCTAACCATTCAATATTGCCACCAAACCATACAAAATTATCGATTGTTGATTCACGTAATAAACTTCATCAATAAGCATTGATCTAGGTATGAAAAAATTTCCAATTGGAAATGTGACATGAAATGCAAGGAAAATAGACTATCTAGCAGGTTCCAGATGTTCATTTCATTGGAAGCAAAATCAAGCACTAGTTCTTAAATACACGGCCATGGGACTCATCTCCTTTCTAGCCACAGATGTCAATTTCATTCGAATCTAACATTTATAATAGAGTGTTGCCATAATTTGCAGCATAATGAAGAAAACCTAACAATAATTTTCTAAAGAGCATTGAAAAGGTTGATGGATGGAATGAACTGTCATCCAAACAACATATGGCCAGTATTAAGATAGACGACATTGGAAAACTTTGATATTTTTATTGAGAGAGAGAATGGTGTTTAAAACAAATTATAATAATATGGGTGAATCTTGATTGTAGGGATTTTCTTAACAATACACCACTGATTATCCACATGGTTTACAGTAGCTGTAGATATACATGGATGGGAGGTTTAGTCTTCATTGGCCATATTTTCATGGGCAGATGTGTCAAGCTTTGCTCCGAGGGCAACTCTGTCGTCCGGTTCCAAAATTGTCCACAATAAGAGGCTGAGAAGTAAAGACCTTACCTGGGTTGTCAGAAGAGTGTAGGAAAACATGAGAGGATGAGTCGGTGACGAATAGCTGCTGTTGTTATTGTTGGTTGGGTTGTCATCATGATTATTAGAGTGCTGGTCATTGACGAAAACATGTAGCTTGTCAATAAAACTTTTCTAGAGAGAAAAAATTGTAACCCGTTTTTTTTAGAGAGAGAAACTGTGCAAATAGGATGGAATAAGCCAAAAAACAACAGAAATAAAGAGGCGAAGAGTAAATGAAGTCGATGGAAGGGTGGGCACATAACTATAAACATGGTGCACGGTGATAGAGGTCATGAAATATTCAATTAACGAGGCTAGAGGAAAAATAACAGAAGCAAAGCAAGAAATTTAACAGAAGAGAAAAAGCTTATAGTAGAGAAGATAAAACTAAGAAGAAGACAAAATGAGATATTTAGTGAGAAAAGGTACCAGACTCAACACTAGAAAGAGAAGAAATCTACTTGTGTTTTTTTACGAGAGAATGAAAAGCCCTATAGAGAGGAATAGATTGAAGAATAGATGAGTCTAAGACACGACTCGACAAAAGGTCAGATCAAAGGCTATGATACTATATTAAGATAGACGACATTGGAAAGCTTTGATATTTTCCATTGAGAGAGAGTGGTGTTTAAATACAAATTGTAACAATATGGGTGAATGACTAATCCCTTGATTGTAGGGATTTTCTGAACAATACACGGCTAATAATACACAACTGATTATCCACGTGGTTTACAATAGCTGTAGATATACACGGTTAGGAGGTTCAGTCTTCATCGGCTGATGTTGCAGGCGATATCGTAATAGGCAGTTTCTCAATTAAGGATGTGACATGGACTAGTTAAACAAAAATACAGAAAAATGACAAACAATTCTCAAATCCCATAACCATGTGGCACCTAGATACTTTAAAAAATTGCCTGGAAATGTAATACAACAGTGATGCGAGGAAAACAATCTATTTGTATAGAATGTTATCAAGCCATAAAAAAAACTACGCATTCAGTAAACCAGTAAAAAAAAAAAAGTGCACTTGATAGTTAATGTGATAAGAGAAAGAATACATTATGAATACTAAGCTGGGGAAGGGGGATAATTCAATGACTATCGAACCCATAAACTAGTAAGAGAGAGAGGAAATGTGTGTGTGAGAGATTGGCCAATCCTTCACAGCAATTTTTGCAATTATGAAGATATAGAGTGATTGCAATAATGAAGAAGCATAAAAAAACCCTAAAAAACATATTGGTGCTACTCCTTCACTGCAATTTTATCAAGACCTTAAGCAAGAGATCTACAAATGATGGTGTAAGTACACCATGGAATTAAACCCTAATTTACAGGTGCTTTCATTAGCAAATTAAGAAGTGCATGAGCACATTTATCATACCATAACAAATAAAGAGAACCAAAAGAAAAAATAGAACACAAACAACAAAAAAAATAGAACAAAAAACACCCAAAATTGGAAAACAAGGATAGTTCGAGATTAATATAGAAAAAAAGAAAACTAAATCAGAAAAAAAAAAATCATCTTTCTATGTTTGAGGATTATCGGAAGGTGATTATTTTAAGCAAAAAAAAAGAGGTACAAATATCCATCAATAATGATATTAGCTATAAAAAAAAAAGGAAAAAAGAAAGAAAGAAAAAGAGCAACAAAAACCCCAAATCATTAAAATGAATCCCTACATTGAGAATAACCAAGCAAAAAGAAAAGAAAAGAATGACAAATTAACATTTAACAGAAAATGAAAAACAGAAAACCTCAAATTTTGAGTTTTTTCTTCTCAATAAACAATAAAAATGTTACTGATAAATGAAACCCTAAATTGAGAATAACCGAAAAAATACAAATTAACAGTTAACAAAAAAATAAAAAAATAAAAAATAATAGTTAAAAAATTGTGGGTTTATATGCTTAATAAACAGTAAAAAAAGGCAAAAAGTCACTTATTTTTGTGGAGTATCTTATCACCGGTAGAGCCCTCTAATGTAGCGAGCGGGTGACGAGTGAGTGGGCCTTTTTTTTTTTTCTCCTCGGGAAGTTTAGACTTTTTTTCCTTGGAGAAGGGAGATTGGAGAGAGGATAAAGAAGGGTGGGGCTCTTGAGGGGGTGAAGGACGCATGCAACTTTTCAGTGGAAGCACCCTACCCTACCCTATGCGCTACCACTTTCCTTAAAAGGAACAGTAAATAAGGGAAATGAGTGTACCGAGTTTCACCTTCTATGCGTAAGGGTGTAAGTCGGGCACCTTTAGCTTATTACATACCTATTATACAATTATGGAACGTCACTTTAGTCAGAACATAAGTCATCATATATTTAATGAGTAATGATCATATGAGACCTTCCCACATCCATGTGTATAGGATTTCAAATGATCATTATTAAATTTGACACAAATCTCTAAAAAAATTATTACATGGATAAAAGATTTGACTTTTTAAGAGATCTGTACCCAATTTAGTGATGATCGTTTGAGGTCCTATACACAAAAATATGAGAGGGTCTCATAAGATCGTTACTCAATTTTAATATATCAAAATCTTAATAATTACTTTACAAATTTTCGCTAGAAAAATAAACATCTCAATAATACTTTGCTGATGGCAAACAAGAACACTCACACACTTGTCTAAGGTTAAAATCCCATAGTTAACCAACCCAATAATCCCAATAATATTAATAATATTAATAAAAGTTGGGAGTCCACACTCCAAAACAAGTCTAAAAAAGATTACTGTTCACGTCCAGCTAAACCCAAACCCAACACACCACACACTTCTTACCCAAAAAGGTCGTCCCATCTCATCAAAACTTTAATCTTATCCCAAGTAAAAGACAAATCATGGGGTGGGGGTTTACGTCGTAGACAAAGGACGTCGTTTTCTTTTTAAGATTCGAAGGCACTATGATAAAGATTAACAAACACAGTGAGGTTTCTATAAGGTGCATTCCTTATACTATATAAGTGAGGCATATTTTTAAATTTTGCTAAAATATGTAGTTCAGTATTGGAAATCCCACAATCACTTGAAACTCCGTTCAATATTAATTATAAAATTTTAAATTTAAAAAATGATGCAGATCGATCAGATTTATAAATACTTAAAAATCTTAAAAATAGACAGTACAAGATATACTATTTATAAGACTGGAAATGCTTTTTAGTTTATTTATATCCATATATCTCAAGATCAAGATAATCAATTAAAAGGTTTTTCAATTTCAGAACTCTCTTTTCTATTGATTTTTTAGGTGCACCTTACCTCTATAATACAATGTTACAACCTTATATAAACTTTTTTCAAACATAAATAATTCGATATTCATAAAAGTTTGTATATATATATGAGCACACTAGACATTTTTTTCCATGGAATCAACCATGTAGAGGAGCACGCTTAGGATACCATATTTCGGGATGGAATGTAACTTCTTCAACCTGACGACCTTTTAAAATTTAAAATGATTTTCCATATTCTAAAAATAAAAAAAAATATTAATGTTGAACAAAGACCATTCAATTTTTGGACATTCAGAGTAATATTTAGGAAAATTTTCTCACAAAATATGCTCAAAAATTTCAAAGTCTTTTAACTATGGGAGTAAATGTATAATATGTCTGGTAAGAGATTTCTATATGTCTTCTCTGATATAATTATATTTTGAGAATATGTAATTACAAGGTCATTTACCTTTGAAATAAGGCGGTCACTGGAATTCATGGCAGTCATATGTGCAGTATGACATCTTACAGGGTGCTACGAAGTTGAAAAAAAAAACTTTTTGATTGAGCCTTGTTAATGAGATACCCAAGTTGCTTGATTTAATAGTCAACTACCAAGGTTAACTTTGACCCTTTTGTATAGAAATAAATGATATTTGACCCTTTTGTATATAAATAAATGATCTTGTATACTTTTCTCATGTTTTTATGCTTTTATGATCTAGTACATCAAATTCGTTATTTCTAAGCAAGCTCCACTCGTTTAAAGTGTGATTATGTGCGTGTTTATTGGGCACCCAATGGTTACATAACCTAAATTATTGCCATTATTAGAAGAACGAAAATGTTTATATAAGGGTGAGGCCCTAAACAATCAAATTAAGGCGCACCTCAAAAATTCACTAGAAGAGGTTGTTTCGATGCTCAAAACTTCTCAAATCGATCTTCTCGACCTCAAAATGTATGGACACGAGAAAAAATAGATTTCAAATATTAGAAATAGTGCATCTTGTAAAGTATTTTCTTGACCATCAATTTTCTAGATTTTTAAGTGTTCATAGATTTGTTCGAACTACACTATTTTTTAAGCTTTAAATTTCACAATTAGAGATGGAAATATATTTTTAGACCATCAGCATCACAAATATTTCTAGTACCGAAACAACATTTTTCAACACAATTTGAAGGTGCACCTTACTTTGATTGTTTAGGGCCTCAGCCTTATACAAACCACACCCTTAGAAGAAGGAAAAACTTTATATAAGGAAGCAACCTTATAATGTAGAACTACAGATGCACCTCAAAAATCCATCGGAAAAGGTAGTTTTAATGTTGAAAAACCCTTTGATTGATCATCTCGACATCGAGATGTATGACCAAGAAAAATAAAAAGATTTTAAGTTTCAAAAATAGTGCATTTTACAACATATTATCTACACCGTCCATTTTCAAGATTTTTACATGTTTACAGATCTACTTGATTTTAACTATTTTTTAAATTTAAAATTTATAATTAGATATAAAAATAGATTTTGAGGTAATCCTAAGACCATTTTACATCAAAATTATATACCATGATAAAATTTGAAGGTGCACCTTACCCCTACAGCTATGGATGCATCCGTATACCAACTACACCCTTAGAAGAATGATTGGATGAGATAGTTTAAATCAACTTAGATGAGCTCAAATTATCATTGTTATCGCTGAGATACGTCGACAGGACTGACTTGATGATATTCACAACACTAACGCGCCTTGTTTGCCTTACCTTTAATTTAGGACTTAGGTCTCGTTTTATATTTGGGTGTGGTTTGAGGCGCTAAACAATCAATTTGAGGGTATATGAGCATCAAAACAACCTTTTCTAGTGCAATTTTAAAGTGGTTCTATTTTGATTGTTTAGAGTCTTGACTCCATATAAACTTTTTCCTTTATTTTTTGTATGAGTAGTTTTGCCCTTTCATTTTTCTTTTTTAATATGTTAAGGTGCGTGAGGAATTTGTCATGACTCATGAAACTCACGTCACATTCTTCCCTCTCTCTTACGTCTCTCATGTCTCTCTCTTTCTCTCTCTTTTCCCTCTTTTTTCACCCAATAACTTTAGAATTAGGATAGGAGTTTGATTGAATTGCACCTCCCAATTCCTCAATCTAAGAGCTTTTGAGGGAGTTGGCATAGAGCAAAATATTCTCAAGTACAATATAGTTACAATGACGATTGACTGGCTCTGTGCATAAAGATTGTAGTTTCATCCCCAAAGGTCAGGCAACTCAAAGCACCTCAGAGGTAGCAAAGCGAAATTTTTTTTCAAAAGAATCCATGTAATATGGAAACTATGACCATTGAAATTCTTAAACTTAATTTCGATGAAAGCTTTATGGGTAATTCAAGACCAATTGACATTGGAGGGCTTATCCAAGACCACAATGGGCGAGTAATAAAGACTTATTTCAGGTCCTTGCGGTAGCAATGGTAAATAAGGCAAAATTTAGGAATTTAATTGAAAGCCTAATGCTGGTAATCAGAATGGATTGGCAAAAAATGATAGAAGGTGATTCTTATAATGTTATCGCATGGGCTCAAGGGAAGATGGAACCACCTTGGAGATTAAGGATTATGTCTGATGAAATCCATTCTCTCTTACTTCCTTTCTCGTTTGAGCTTTTCACATTGCTACAAAAGGGGTACCTCTGAGGTTGTCGCTTTAGATAAGGGTGGTGTTCACCAATCATCATTGGTGATTACATCGTCCTTATGATTATACTTTCTCTGTACCTCTTTGTTTTGGAATAAAATTTGTGGTTAAAATTAAAAAGAAAAGTGGTTTAATGGTTTCCTATTTTACTTGTTATCTTATTATTTTAATATTTTAATATTTTCTCAATCTATTACATCTATTATTATTCTAAAATATTTTATTTTATTTTTAATTGCCTTGTCGGTGGTTGACAAATCAATTTTGAGGCATTGGATTTGTTGTTGTGGAGAGCTCACCACATTAATTAGGGTTTTGGGTTATCCCGATTTGCCAACAAGTGGTATCGAACTCAAAAAAGTTGTATAATAATTTGAAAAAATGGCAATTCACAAGTTTAGGATGGAGAAATTTAATGGGCAAGATGATTTTGAAATTTGAAAAACTAAAAATATAATATTTATTGGTACATCAAGGGCAATAAAGGCATTATTACATAAGATAAAAAACTAGCAACTATGACTAATAATGATTGGGAAGAACTTGAAATGAAAGCACAAGCCACTATTTGCTTGTGTTTGACAAATGAAGTGGTTTTCAATATTGTTTGAAAAAAAACGGTAAAAGATTCATGAGAAAAATTAGAAAGGTTATATCAAACAAACAAATTTTCATAAAATTCTTGACGATGAAAGAGGTGCAAAAGTGTTGGAAGACCAAAATAATTTTAATAATATTATTTGCTAAATTGAGAGTATTGGAGTGAAAATCAAGGACGAAGATAAGACAGCCAGCTTACTTTGCATATTTTCATAATTGTATGATAATCTTTTCATTACATTGAGTTGCAATAAAGAAAATTAACTTGCTTTGGGCTTGATTTTTAGTGCTCCACTTGTCAATGAACTTCAAAAAATGCATCTTTAAGGAGTCCGGTGGAATCAAAGATGGAAGCTCTTGTAGCAAGGGGTCGATCGAATGAACAAGATGATTCATTAAGAAATCATTCATGAAGCAATTCAAAATTTCGATCAAAATCAGAGGGGCTAATGGCAAGAACGTATCTTAGTTTTGTGGGAACCATGTCATATAAGGAAGATTTGTTTAAAAGAAAGGCAGTGAATTCTTAAAAGAACCTTAACACGAGAGGTGAAAAGTAAATGAATCTAAGAATGAAGCAAATCAAGTTGAAGAGTCAACATTTAGATTTCTCGAAGATGTGACGTTGAATCCTGTGTTCTATCAAAATTGAATCCTTGATAGTGAGTCACCAATCATAGGTGCCAACATAGATCATGGTTTGACTCGTACGGGTCATATGAAGGAGGATCAGTATATATAGTTAATAACTCAACTAGCAAAGTGGTTATGTTTGGTTTGTTTACAAATTTGACGAAACAATATAGACAATTAAAGATGTTAGACATGTGTTAGAGCTAAAAAAGAGCTTGATTTCTCTTTCTTCTTAGATTCAGAATTTTAGTATTTCACCAGTCAAGGTGGAGTAATCAAAGTTTCAAACGAGGCTCTAATTGTGATGAAAGGAGTCCGAGTTCAAAACTTGTACAAGTTGTTGGGAAGCACAATAATAAGCGACGTGATAAATTCGGTGGTGGAAGGTGAGGAAGTTCTATTTTATTTATGACATAAAAGATTGGAGCACATGAGCGATAAGGGTATTTTAATAAAAAAGAATATGAACGACACACTTATATATGATGGAATGGAATTTTGTGAGTATTGTGTTTATAGAAAACAACATATACAACTTTTCAATGCCGGGAAACATATAAGTTAGTGCAAGCTTGACTACATTCACTCAGATATATGAGGTCGTTCACAGACTACACCTTATGAAGGTGCATTGCATTTTGTTTTATTTATTAATGACTTCTTAAGAAACATATGTTGGATTTGGCGCTATCCAAAATCACCTATATAAGGAAATCTCATATATAAGGAAATCTCTTGGAAATATATATCTTTTGGTTTTTTTGAGATGTATATAACATTTATAGGAAGTTTCCTATTTAATATGGACTCCTAATCTTATATATATGACATGAATTTGTGTGCCCTATTTATGTCACTATATGGGAATGACGGTTCTTCTATAGAGAGAGGGAGGCAGAGCCTCTTATGCATAAGATGTAATTTACTTTTAGAGAAGATAGCTTCCTATGAAGAGAAACATTGATGGTGCCTTCTGAAGTCTCATGTAGAGTGAGATGTTGGTTTCTTGTAGAGATGCAGTTCTCCATAGAGATTTTATGTTGTTCCCTTTTAGTTAAAGAGAAAAGTAGTTTCTTGTTGCTCTTGTGTTTCTATCTGGTGTTGTCGGTAATGGTTGCCGGAAGTAAATAGAAGGAAGGAAGAGTAGTTTAAAATGGTTTGATCGACTTAGGTTTTTGTCGAAGTTTGTTCCAAAATATTTGATGTAACTTTTATTGGTATAATGGATTTCTGTTCGCCGTGCCCGTGGACGTAGCCCTTTTGGAGTGAACCACGTAAATATTTGTATTCTTATGTATGTGTTTCATATTTTATTTCTCGTATTTCATTTCCCAAAAATAAACTCATTGGGTTTAGAGTTTTCGTGCACAACAACATATGGATTAAAACTCTCACGTTCAAAAGTGATGCAAATTATACATTTAAGAATTTTAAGTGGAAGTTGAAAAATTTATTAGACATCACATATAAGTTATTCTGATGCATAATGGTGGAGAGTTTGCATAAAATGACTGAAAATTGCAAGGCTTAAAGAATTACGAGGTATTATACAAATGCTTACTTTTCTCAACAAAATGGTGTTGTCAAAAGAATGAATAGAATTTTGATGGAGCGTACGAGGTGCATATTAAACAATGCCAGTGTCAAGAATTATGAACAAAAGCCATATCAATGACTTATTATCTCATTAACTGGTCACCTTCAGTAGCATTGGAAAGTAAAAGTCATGATGAGATTTTGGATGGAACTCCTCGTTATTATATTGATTTAAATTTTTTTTATTGTGATGTTTATGAACTTATTCCAAGTTGTCAAATAAATAAGTTGAGTGCAATATCAAAGAAGTGTATTATTGTGGGTTATAGCATGAGTGTAAATGGATATCATTATGGGATCTAAGTACTGGAAAATAATTACTAGTCGGGATGTTTATTTTTATGAATTCATGGTATTGGCAAAAGGGGTGATGAAGAAGGATAATGATCAAGAAATGCCAGAAGAGAGCCAAGAGTTTAAAAACAAACCCAATGCTTTGACCTATTGTAAATATGCATTTTAAAAATATACCCATTAATCATAGTGAAGGCATGAAGAAGTGCCAAATGAAGATGAAGAATTACATGGCCATCAAGGTAAAGTTAGTATGATTGTTGCATCTATTTAAAGATTTTTATGATGGCACATACTTGATTTTAGTCTAATATGTAGATGACATAGTTTTGGTGAGCAAGGATAATGCTATGATTGATGAACTCCAAAACATTTTTGAGCTAAAGATTTGAGATGAAAGATCTTGGGCCAGTATGCCAAATAATTGAGATTAAAATAGAATTTTGTCACTATGTCAAAAAAGTTATATCGAAAGGTTGCTTGAAAAATTTGGCATGACAAATACAAAGCCAGTGAAGACACTCGTAGAGCCTCATTTCAACTTATCTTCAAGGCAAAGTCGAAAGAGGGAAGAAGTAATAAGACGCATGTATAAAGGTTGTAAATGAGATCGGATATGCTTATGATGAATCCCAGAAAGGTTCATTATGTTGAAACAAAATGGATGCTTATGTGTTTAAGAGGCAATACTAATTAAGCAATAATATTTAATAAAGGCGCAAATCCAATGCAAGGCTATGTAAATGTAAATTTTGCTGGTGATCTTGAAAGAGGTAGGTTAACTATCGCATTTGTTTTGTGTTTGCAAATGAACTAGTAAATTGGATGTCAAGGCTCCAAGACATGGTAGCACTATCAACTACCGAGGTCGAATATATGACAACAACGTATCAAAAGCAGTAGTGTGGCCAAAGATTAATGAGTTAGATGTGTATTATGTGTAAATTCGTAGAAGTATTTTATGATAATATGAGTGTTATTCACTTAGCCAAAAATCCGGTTAACCAGAAGAGGTCAAAACACATATTACTTCAGTATCACTAAATTCAGCACATTGCTAAATAATGAAGAGTTCGATTAGTGAAGATCAAAACTGAAGATAACCTTATGGACATGCTTATGAAGCCAATTCAAGTAGAAAAGTTAGAATGAAACTTCTATTGGTTTCAAAAAAGAAAAGGAATGAGGGTTTGGCAAGGCAAGAGACAGATTTTGCATCAAGGTGAAAACTGTTGGAACAGTGATGCAAATTCACCTCCCATTTAGTATTCCCATCTTTATTTAATGGTATTTTATCACATGAAAAAAATCCTTTTTATAGAGGCACATAAAAGTTCATTGCAGAGAGAAAAAATAGCAGAGTGAACAAAGATACACTTTGGAGAGATAGAGACTATGGGTTTTGTACAAACTCTAGTATTCTTATGCCCTTTGTATTGGGCTAAATTCATGTCTTTGCCGTGGTAGCATTGATGGCCAATTGTTTGTAGTATTGTGGTAAGAAAAATCAATTTAAGTTTTCTTTACTATTGTAAAGTAATATTTATATAACTTAAAAAAATTAAAAATTTCCTCCATTAATAATAAATACATCATTGCCATTTACTTAAAGATTTAACCTATTTTGGATGAACTTCGTAAATTGACGTATGACTTTTACTTCTATTTATGTTATAGCCATGTAGTTTTCTATTTTGCTTTTTTTTTATTATTTATGTAGTTTTTTGAATTTATTACACATATTATTGTTAGTAGTTTTTTTTGAAATCAATTTGTTGATGATTGACAAGTCAATTTTGAGGTATTATATTGATTGTTCCCGGTAGCTCACTACCACTATCAACTAGGTATTTGGCCCATCCCGGTTCACCAACACCTCGGAGTGTTTTAGGTGGACGCCTCATGTAAACCTTACCCTCATGTCAAAATATAAATATTTCTAAACAAATGTTGTTTCATGCAGGCTGGACCGCATTTCTATATGCGGTCCAAAAAGTGTAAGATGGATGCAAGTTGGTGTTTCATTTAAAAACAATAGAAACTAACTATCCAAATGTTTTTTTACTAGAATGATTATTTATAGTTTTAAAATTTTACTTCTTTTTTCAATAATCTCCATGTTAGAGATCACACGCCTTTAATGTCCAAAATGTTTTCTTACTAAAATGATTATTTATAGTTTTTAAAATTTATTTATTTTTTCAATGATCTCGATGTAAGAGATCACACGCTTTTAAAAATTAAGTTGAAAAATCCATTTCAAAAATAGATTTATTAATAGGCCCCGAATATCACATATGCGGGCTCGGCCGCGTAGTAACCGGGTCCTTCCTAAAATGCCTTTGCACTTTCTTAGATAAATTTTCTTATTACAGGATTCCATTTCCATATATTAACCCCCGATAAATAGAACAATGCGTGTCTTGTTTCCCCATTATTGACGCTTCCTTTGTGAGAGAGAAAGAGAGAACCAGAGAGAGAGAGATTTAGAGAGAGACAAGGCCTGAAACTGAGATAGAGAGGGAGGAAAAGAGAGAAAGAGAGAGAAGAACCAGAGGAAGACAGAGAGATAGAGAGATTTAGAGAGAGAAAAGGCCTGAGACTGAGATAGAGAGAGAGGAAAAGAGGAGAGTTAGAGAGAAGGGGCAGCATGCAGAGCTTTGGAGACATGGCGTGCTCTCCGTTCCTCATCTGCAAAATCCCTCTCTCTCTCCTCTTCTACGCCTATGAACTCTGCCCTAAGACCGCCATAAAGCAAAATCTGCTCTATAAACTACAGCACATGCTCAATCTCTTCCTCTACATCGTTCTCTGGTTTTTCCGGCAACTATCCATCAATTTTCCCGCTGTTATTAGAGAAAAAAACGTGGCCGGAATCCTCAATCGTCGCGGGAATACTGACCTCGAAGTCGCCGGAAATATTTTGCCTATTGAAACCACGGGCGATCCTGTCAGAGATTCAAGCATCGCACGAGCGCTAGCTCAGGTAAGGGTCTCTTCATTCATGGCATATTCCCATATCCCGAAAATTTCACTGAATTTCGACCGAAATTTCGTTTAGCCTGTGATTGTGTCCATTGAAACAACCAATATTCACCCTAAATTACGGAGCAAGCGAATCGGCGACGAGATTTAGGTGAAATGCGCCAGAAATTCTAAATTAATTTTACTTATATTATCATAATTAAAAAATAGTGACTTGTATTTTTATAGTTATTTTGAATTCTTATTTTTAGAGCTTATATTATATTTTAATTTTAATATATTCTATACCTCAGGTTAAAAGTCAAATTTTGGGGACCCATAATCTCACATGGAGGGTTGCTAGAAAATATAAAAAGTAATTCAATAAAACAAGTTTTGAGGGGTATTTTGTTAAAGTTTGACGGTTAAGATGTGTCTTAAAGTTCCAAAAATTCATTTTAAACTTTCAGGTAGGTCAATGGAGCTGCTTAATTTTACATCTAATAGTCATGGTGACCATTGTATACCAAGGTGAATGCTCTCGTGTACATTTTTTTTCAAAAAGGAAAATATATGGGTATTTTAAATAAAAATATAGAGATATTTTTAAGGGAATGCTTTTTATGTTCCCCTTATCCAGCCCTTTATTTTTCGATAGAGGGCTAAAAACGGTTTTGATACCAAATTTTGGACTTTTATTCCAGTATTAAAACTAGTACTAACGAAAAATATAAAACAAGTATTTTTAATAAAATAAAATAACCAAAATACTTTTGAAAGTTTTAAGAAGTATTTTGGTCATTATTTTTTTATCAAAAAATTATTGTTAATAATTTTTTTTATAGGTGCGCTTCAATGAGAAGATGGCACATACACAATTTCATATTTAGAAAAATTATATTAAAAAAATTAAAAATAAAATTTCATATTTAAAAAATTTATATTAAAAAAACTAAAAATAAAATACTTTGAGACATCGGATCTAAGATCAAACTATGAGTGGCTGTCTTGATAAAAAATAGACGGTTGGATGGTAGGAGAACATAAAACTTCTATGGTGTAGGGGAACATAGAAAGCTTTCCCTATTTTTAAATCTTATAAGAAAGCTTTCCCTATTTTTAAATCTTATAAGAAAGTAAGATGTTCAATTTCCTTTTTATTAATTCTTAAAAAGTTGTGTGACGGATTGTACTCGGGGCTCTTTAAATTGGACGGTTGGGATGTGCTACCTTTGGCCAGCGGGGTGATAATAGATAAGCAAGCGTGCTCCATCCTCTACCTGGTATCCACTCCATCAACACACGTGCTAATTATGTCATTTTCACCGAAATTTCGGTGTACGTCATTATAGCGTCGAGATAAACATAATGTGCCTCATGCAGTGTTTGCAAAATGAAAAATCCGAGCGGCTAATGGGACATAGATCCAAAAGCGGTTTAACCGGTTTAATCGGTAAACTGGTTGATTCAACCGAACAAAGTCTCAAGCAAATATTGAATGGTTAAAAAGGCAATGAAAAAAATAAAAAACGAAAAGTTCTATCAAAACATGAAAAACATATACAAAATGATTAAAATAAAACACATTCAAATGAAGTTAAAAATTAATGAAAAATTTGGATTTTAAAGAATCGATTTATGCTTGTGGTATTTTTAAATTTTTCAAAACAGATGAAAAACTATAAAAGTGATTATTAATGACCAAAATAAATTTTAATTTTTATCATAATTAAGGAAAACTAAAAAATATATTACATAACTTCCTTATTTTTTGAAATTTATATTTATTTATTAGATCTAACTAAGCGGTTACTGATTAGATCGCAGTTTTTCCAACAGTGGTCCCACGAAAATATTGTTTTTTAAGTGAGGCATGATAATATTGTTTTAGAGTTAGTTCTTGGGGGGTGGAACCTTCTTCCCCGAGTAATTCTCTTGCTTGATTGGAAAGTCCGTATGGCATATGGTGCTATGCTTCTCCGACTAATGGAACTATACCTACAGCCAATAGATTTTCTACTCCCTCGGGGGTATATTATCTTTTTACTTCCTAGTGTAAAACCCCAGCTAACGCTAAATTTTGGGGCTATAACCCTTTTAACACATAAATTATAATAAAAGAAAAAGTTTATGAAGGTTGCAACCTTACCTCTACAGCTATTGGTGCACCTCAAAAATCCATAGGAAAATATAGTTTTAATGCTGAAAAACCCTTTGATTGATCATCTCGACATCGAGATGTATGATCATGAAAAATAAAAAGATTTTAAGTCTAAAAAATAGTACATTTTACAATATATTATCTACACCGTTCATTTTCAAGGTTTTCATATGTTTATAGATTTACTTGATTTTAGCCATTTTTGAAATTTAAAATTTTATAATTAGATATAAAAATAGATTTTGAGATAATCCTAAGAACATTTTACATCAAAATTATATACCATGATAAAATTTGAAGGTGCACCTTACCTCTACGGATGCATTCGTATGCCCAGCACCCTTTGAAAACCATTTACTTTTGATACATAGATGTTACAATCATTATTGACTCTTAGATTTAAAATTGAGTGGTTGAGAATGTGTCATTGTTTATGCACAAAGTCTAAAGCAAAATTTCTCGAATATTGTAACACAATTTCATTTATTAGATTTCACATCTAATGGCTAAAATAATTACGACCTCATTGTACTAAAAATACATGCTTTCATAATATACAATCTCTAAAAAAAAATCCTGATTTCACCCTCTAAGCACATTAAAAAAATAATGTTTCAATATTGAATAGATACCGTCTATTTTTTAGAGCGTGAAATCTAAGTGTAAGAAAACTCAAATTTCTATTTTATTTTTTTTTCAAAATAATCATTTAGTGATTCTATGGTGGTTACCAAAATTCAAATTGAAAAAATCCTCCCAAATAGGTCTTCCAACCAAGGGAGTAGAAGTAAACTATGCTTCTAAGGGAGCATAGTATATGTGCTTGTATATAGAATACAATTTTAAGAAAAGCTGTAATAAGGAAACGTATATAGTGAGACCATGTATGTGGCATAGGGAGGTCATAATCACCATCGTTCATTAGATGTGAAATTGGGTGGTTGAAGATGTATCATTGTTTCGGCACAAGTTTAAAATAAAATTTTTCGAAAGTTGTAACACACTTTACTCTATTAGATTTCACATTCAATGGCTAAAATTGACTAGGACTTTTTACCACCAAAAATAAATGGTCTCATAATATACAATCTAACATAATAATCATGCATTAATATCTTCTAACATAATAATCATGCATTAATATCTTACAAAGCAGAAAAATATTTTACTTGGCACAAAAAAAACTCCGACATTTAATCACATAGGAGAATTAGTTGGTGTTAAAAAACTCCAACACCAAATCACAATTATGTCATGCCAAAATACTTTCCTGGATAACAAATGTGCCGTTAGCGGTAAAGGTCTAGATGCGCCTTTTCACCCAATGCGACAACCAAAAATCTATCGCAACCAAAATTTCACTATTGCAGGCTTTCTCTTCCTTGTGTTCTTAGAACACAACTAAAGATAATATTTTGCTCCCATATTTCATAACTTTTTTATTTTTTCATTATTTAATGTGGGACAAATAATACACCACTTCTCTCTAATAATAAGATAATGAAAGTTGTTTCATGCGGGCTGGATCGCATTTCTACATATGCAGTCTTAAAGATCAATGAAAGTAGGTTGTCTATCTAAAAACAATGGAAACTAAGGGTCTAAATGTTTTCTTACTAGAATTATTATTTTTGGGTTTTAAAATTTGTTTATTTTTTTCATATTCATGATCTCCATGTTAGAGATTACATGTCCTTAAAAAAATTAAGTCTTAAAATCCATCTCAAAATAAGATTTAGTAAGGGGCCCGCATTTCTACATATGCAGGCTTCCCCATGTAATCTAAGTCCATAAGACAGTACGTTTTCTAAAACTATATATTTCAAAAAGGGAAAGCTTTCTATCCTTCCCCGACTCCATTCAATTTAGATCGAGTGAGCCACTGACCGTTCGATCTAGATCCGATATCTTAGAGTATTTTATTTTTAATCTTTTCTATAAATTATATGAATATGAAATTTGGCATGTGCAGTCATCTCAATGGAGTGCACCTGAAAATAATATTAAAAAAAAAGAAAAATGTCTATATTAGGTTACCTTAAACGGTAGAATTAAGGTTCACTTCAAAAATCTATCAAAGAAAGTTGTTTTGGTGTTGCAAAACCTTGTAATTGATTATCTCAACATCAAGATATATGGGTATAACAAAAAACAAAAATTTCGAGTCCGAAAAACAATGCATCTTGCACACTTTATCTGCACCATCCATTTTCAAGATTTTCATGTGTTTATAAATCTATTTGATTTGAACTATTTTTGGAGTCTAAATTTTATAATTAGTGATGAAAATAGATTCTTAGGTCATCCTAAGAATTTGGATAAGGTTTCTATAGGGCCGAGGCTTTGTGAAAACAAGATAAAGCTTCAGCTCAATCCTCATCCGAAAAGCAATTTCGGCATCGATAATCTTCACGATGGCTCGAAAATTAATTTTTAACACCGATACTGAAATTTAAAACTCAAAAAATGATATAGATCTTGCAGATCTATAAACACTTATTTTTAAAGCAAAATGGATGGTCTAAATGATTTGTTGCAATGTACACTATTTTTAAAATTTGAAATCCTAATTTTTTTGCACTATCATATTGTTCAAGACGAGATGATCGATTTAAAGGTTTTTCAAACATTTAGAATTGCAATTTTTGAGGAGTTATGAGGTGAGGCTTTACTTATTTTGATGGGGCTGCAGCCCTATCAAACCAGTTTCCAAGAATTTTTGACACTCCACATATTATGATAAAATATAGAGGTGCACCTTATTTTTATTGTTTAAGGTTGCAACATTATGCAAGCCAAACCTTTAAAAAAATATTTCAATAAACTTAATTGATTAAAATACTTCTAATTTTTTGGGGTGTTTTGGTCATTTTATTTTATCAAGGAACATTTGTTTTGTATTTTTTTGCAGGTACGAGTTCAAGAGAGGAATGGATTCCCAAAATTTGATATCAAAATATTTTGTAAAAAAAAATATAAAACACTGTAGAGGTGTGATATTGTAATTGGGTCTATCTTAGCCGTCCATTCAGATGGGACCCTTAAATAGGAAAAGGATTTAATTTAATTAAATTATATACAGGAAGAGAAGTATAGAAAATTTTCCCTTCCTCGAAAATATTATGTTGGAAATAATACCTATGTTTCTATGGCAACGATACAACAATTTGTGGCACCATGAACGCATATTTGTACAGGTTTTGAGATTGGAGTTTAACCTTTTTCTTTTTTTTTTTATCATTTTGCAGTTGGACTTCACTTTTTGGTCGAAATAAATGGGCCCCGCACTCCCTTGTATAAAAGTAAAAGGTTGCTAAAAAAGGTCATATGATAGGAGTATTTTTGTGTAAGAGCGTTCGAAAGTTAGCCGACTAGTGTCTACTTGGCTGGGTTACTCGGGTTCGCGCCCTTGTTGAGCCCGAGTTGACCTGAGTTAGAGGTCCAACTCAGATATCTTATAATTTTTTATAAAATATTAAACAAAAAGAAATATATCTGTAACACGTTTATTTATGTTTTCTATCACATAGATAAAAGATTGGACAGCATTTTTGCCATGAATATTTACTTTTTACACTTTCTTTTTTAAAAAAATTTAAAAAATACTCCCAATCATAAACTCATTTTTTAAAATCTGTTTTTCTCTACTTTTGTGACCACAATTAGTTGTGTTTTATTAAATTTTACTTTGAATATATTTTTCCTTTTTTGGGGATTTTTTATTTTTTTAATAATTTTCCGGTGCTATAGTACTCGCACCGAGTTACTTGGACTCGGGTGAGTACTCAGCTGGGGTATAGGCCAAGTAGTCAGCCGGAGTCGATTTTTCCAACACTGTTTTGTGTAACATTAAAAATTATCATTTGCTTCTCATTGAGTTATTTGTTCTCGTTTCTACAAAATGAAGGGATTTGGAACCAACCTAGAGAAGGGAACAAATCTAAAGGCTAGATGCACTCAATCACATGTTATGAATGAAATTACTTTTTGTAATTTTGAACTTTTGCTCAATAGTTTTTTTTATTGTGCGGTCCCATTAGGTCATTTTCATTTTTCAGTGAAAAGTACGTCTCCATTAGTGGCTACACCTAAGTCCTGGACATCCGTAATAGTGGATATGAATGTGTTTGTAGTATGTAGTTGTACTATTTCCTACCTTGTGGAGTATGGTATGAGGTCATGTTTAACAACATTGATCAATTTCACCATGAACATGTAGGAAAGTAGGACCAGGAAAATGACTGAAGACAAGAATTGGTGATTGGGAGCTATAAATTCGTGTAGTGTAACCAGAGTAACAAACTAAAGGGTGTGGTCTGCATGAGGTGTGAACCTTTTTTTTCTTTTGACAATATTCGAACCTTTTTATCGATCACTCATCAGATTCCAGCAATACTATTATAACACACCCAATACATCATCACTAATGACTGACTCAGTAAGACAAGCCCCTTTTTTGGCTAACTGATCTGCCAAACCATTTGTTTCGCAATAATCATGATAAAAGGAAACCCTCCAGACGCTAAATACAAAATCTGCAACCAGCATTTTTTCAACTGTCAAGGTACTCTATGCTCTCTTTCTTACACCACAAAATAGTATTCAAAGAATCCTCTTCCACCATACATAATACATCCATTTGTTTGTCGTTCAATATCTTTAGGCCTTGTAACAACGAAGCCATTTCAGCCCCGTTAGAAGACATAATCCTAGAAGGTTCCGCATAGCAAAAAACCAAATTCCCATTCCAACCTCTCACCACTCTAACACCCGTAATTCCCGGATTACTCAATAAGCTACCATCGAAATTCAACTTATAACAGCCATGCATTGGGAGAGTCCACTTCACTTTCAGTCTACATTTAACGATGCCTATCTTGAACAAATTCGGGAGATTAGCCAATACATCAATTTCAAGAAACTCCCCAACCTCCTTTCAAACTTGATAACCAACTCAACATTGTATGCTTGATATTGAACAATACACTCTCAAAAGGAAGCATGACAACTCAAAAGTCGTTTCTCTCCTTCCATATCTCCAACATACTGTCCCTCTAAGAATCATCACTTTTTGCCACCCTCAGAAAGCCAATGCACAAAGAATTGAGAAAGGATGCCTATCAAGGAGAAAGGCATGACCCATGCAATATATAATCTTGAAGCAAAAGCACAATGGAGAGAGAGATGAGGTCTCAATTCTCCATCATTTTTGCACATTAAGCTCACATTTGGCAGAACCGTTTCCCTCTTAATAAGATTATCAATAGTTTTTCCAGCACTACTAACAAAGCAGAAGCTTGCACTTTGCAAAGAACAGGCCATTTTCAAACTTTGGAAAGAATTTGATCAGACCATCTCCATCGATCATGAAATAGCATACTATAAACTGATTTAAAAGTAAACATACCATCATTTTCTATTTTCCAAATAATCTCATCCTCTCAGAATTGGAAATAATATAAACATCTTCCAACATAGTCTTCAACTCAAGAAATTGATTTACTACTATCTCAAGTACCTTATTATAAAGAAGTTGGATATTCCAATCCAATTTGCCACCAGCTCTTAAAATAAATCTGCCACTTTAGCACTGGAATTTGATATCCGATCAAATAACTCAGAGAACGAAACTTTCAGGGTTCTATCTCCAAGCCATTTAGTGTGCCAAAAAGAAATACTATCCCCTCTACCAATCTCTCATCTAACACTTCTCTCCACAATCTGCTTAGTAGAAGAGATAGCCCTCCATCAAAAGGAAGACGTCAAAGAGTTTCGCCCCTTCCGAATCCAACAACCATTTCTATCTAGTCCATACTTTGCCACAAGAATTCTACACCAAAACTTATCTTTGAGAATAAACCTTCGCTACCATCATTTCGAAAGTAAAGCAAAATTAACCAGAGATACCCTCCTAATCCCCCAACCATCCTCAGTTTTTGGCGTACACACTTGATCCCACCTTAGTAGGAACATGGATGCATGTTCCCACTAAGCACTGCAACCCATTCCTACATAAAGGGTATCTCATTCTGGTTTTTTTTAAAACTCATTGGTCATTGGGAGGAGATCATGCTCCCAAATTTCAGGGTTCGAGGACCTTATTTATTCGGGAATGGGATCTACAATCGTCATGAACGTGCACCGTTGTATGTGGGATCGAGATCCTTTTGTTCATCAGATTGAGTACCCTATAAAATAGGAGCGAATCCCGAAATAAAAAAAATTGCTTTCCGGTTGAGATCCTGGTTATGGATTACCGGAGCTGGATTCCAGAGCCGGAGCGCCACCCTGTTGGGGTGCTCCCTGTAACTATGATCAAACATTACTTGGGTAGAAGGCTTGGACTATTATTTGTGCCTCTTCTGCCAACTAAACTTTATGTGCATTTACATCTTAAACATCATCCATTGATCATCATGAGAGCTTAACCACGTTGAAACATCAATGGTTACAACTTGGTTGAAGTTGCTAGTGGTGTTGGTACCTCATTAGAACTAAGCTTAAGTTACTAGCTGTTGTCATGCTAGATTTATGGTTGAGATCCAGGTTTACATGATTCCATCTGCAATTTCAGCACACAATGAAATTCCAAAAAAAAAAAAACAGAAAAACAGAAAAAAGAACCAGACAGCCGATACAATGATGAACTTGCTCTAGGATTTGTACTTGGGCTTCATTGTTTAAGGCACTGACATTTGCATGTCTACATCCCAAGTTCAGATCCTACCACTAAAAATGAATTTCTCTTTCCTTAGTTTTGCCTTTTCTATCTTGGCGTTCATGAAATTTTAGACAAATTATTTGGGCTTTTTCTGAAAAACGTATAAATCATTTCATCACACAGCATTGTTTTATTTTCTGGTTTTTTCTCTGAGCAAATGACTACTTGTATGTCCATTCCCAATCATGAGTCTATCATCGATTAGAACTGTGCAGTGCCAAACTCAAACTCGAAATTTTGGATACTAATCCAACCTTTTTCTTTCTCTTACAGATACTATTAATAATGAATGAGATGCCTGTCAGCTCCAGAAAATATGACATGATCCGAGGCTTAGCGGAGAAAATTGTTGAAGAAAATGCAAAGGAAAACTGTTGGATATTCCCCGATATAAATCGTCGAGTCCTATCTGCCAGTTTCAGCCACACCCTTCTCCTACTGCAAGAGCGAATGCACATTCAAGACATCGAAGAAAAACGAGGAACATGTGAAGGGAGCCGAGAAGTCAATCAAATCATCCAAAAGATCCCAATAATTCGATCTATAAGGAACTGTTTAGCCACAAAATCGGAGGGCGTAGCAGAGTCGGGAGTGTCGGCTGAGAAGTTGGCCAAGGAGCTACTCTGGTTGGCAGAGAGGCTGGCGGCATGTGGTGCAGCCGACGAGGCGGTATCTCGGTGGAGCAAAGCTTCCACTCTGGCTCGGCTTGCGTTGGAAGGAGATCTTCGACTTCAGGCATCCATCCTTAATGTCACTGGTACGTATTGCTAATAATCTTAAAGCCTGTGCTCTACTCAATTGACAAGAAAATTTGTTGCTAATAATCTTGAAGCCTGTGCTCTACTCAATTGACAAGCAAATTTGTTGCTAATAATCTTAAAGCTTGTGCTCTACTCAATTGACAAGCAAATTTGTTGCTGGGCCTAGTGGTTAGCAGTGAGTAAAGCCAGTGATAGCAATATAAGATTTTATATGGGATTATATACTATAAGATCATTTATCATTGGTACAAGGAGATCACAATTACTCTTAGTCATTAGATGCCAAATTATATAGCTTGAATGTGTTACGAAGCTCAAAATTTTTTTATTTTTTTTTAACTTTTAGTCTAGTCAGTGACACTCTTACAACCACCTGATTAGAAATTTGACGAACAAGAGTGACTGTGATCTCCATGTATCAAAAGTAAATAGTCTCTCTGTATACTTTTCCATATTATATTGCTTATCAAGGTTACAATCGTCATTTTATAAGTTAGACATGAAAATTTTAGGCGATACCTAATAAAAATGAAAGATTAATTTGTAATATAAAAATTGACTATATTGCCACAATCAATATTTATTTATGCGAATTACTTTTTATATTTTTATTGGTCGCGCCTACTTTAAAAGAGTTTATGCTCCAAATTTTAATGTGAATTGATTTATGGAAGAAATTTATATAAGATGTATTATTGAAGTGAGGGCACCTAAAAAATCCT
Source organism: Amborella trichopoda (assembly GCF_054954075.1). Taxonomy (NCBI): domain Eukaryota; kingdom Viridiplantae; phylum Streptophyta; class Magnoliopsida; order Amborellales; family Amborellaceae; genus Amborella; species Amborella trichopoda. Next base: position 9,508,508 of record NC_142339.1, read on the forward strand.
CTAGAAGAAAGTGTCCTGGCATTGGAAAACCCTCCAATCTGGTTGTCTCGACCTCAAAATGTATGAATAAGAATAAAAAAAAAATTCAAGTCCTAAAAATAGTGTATCTTGTAAGAAATCACATGGACAATCTATTTTCAAGATTTTCAAGCATTTATAGATCTTCTTAATCAGTTTGGTATTTTAAATATTATAACTAGAAACAACGGGTTACAAAATGCATGTGCACACATATAGAAATGGTGACTAGGTCCAGGTTGGGGTTGATCTAACAGGTCGGTTCTAGTTTAAACTCAGAGCGTATAAAAAACAAAAAAAAAGATCCTAAAAATACAAAATATAAGAATGTTGTATAAGTTTTTGTATGTATATTAGATATTTTTGGCAAAGATTGGTAACTGTTTTTTTGCCATAATCTCAATTTTTATATTTTCCTTTTTTTTATATATATTTATAGTATACTATGCGACCATTTATCCTTAGTGCAAGGATGTCACAATTACTCCTAGCCATTAGATGTCAAATTGGATTGCTTGGGGTGTGTCAGGAAGTTCAAGAATTATTATTGTTATTATTATTAAACATTGAGTCTAGTCAATGACACTCTTACAACCACCCGATATGAAATTTGATGGACAAGAATGACTGTGACCTCCTTGTATTAAAGTAATGGTCTCTATGTATACTTTTCCTTTTTAACATGTCCTCAACTATAAATCAAATTTTAAAATTAATTTCTCTATACTTTTTTAAGCTCATTTGGACTTTTTAATTTTGCTTTTGGTTTTATTTCACTTTTACTGCATTTATTTTATTTATTTATACTTTCCTGATATTCTCTTATAAAAATTTTCTAAGGCTTTTGGCCCTGTACAAAGTTGGGGCAAGCCCACTCATACTCACCCAGGTAAACTCGCCTGGGGCTAGGACCGAGTACCTAGCCCAAGGCAAGTTCTTAAACACTATTAAAACTAATCTACTTGGACAAGATATTGGAGTAGATTTGAGTAATTTCATGGCTCATTTACGAATAGAAAGAAACTCAGAAATGCCAATTATTCCTCCCAAATTCGGAATTTATATAATGGGATGTAAATGTACTACAAAAAAATACTATGTCATTTGATTTAAATACCTTATAAATGGTGCAGTTAGCGATATGGCCGAGGCTTTATATTAAAAAGTAAATTGCTGCAACCATGGTTTGAAAATCTATTTCTATCCCTAGTTATGAAATTCAAAGTTCCCGAGTTGACAGATTTATAAACATTTGAAAATAAACTATCCAAAAAATATATTACAATGTACACTATTTTTAGAGCTTGAAATCTATTTTTTTCCGAGCCTATAATAATCAAATTCGTGATTGTAAAATCCGAGTTATCCCTTCTGTCCATTTCCCAAACCATGTTTTAATAGGATAAATTTGTTTGCCCTCGCAGTGTTCTTGTTGAGGAAGATGAGAGAGATGGAGGAGGGGGTGATGGATGAGGCATCAATGGCCAAGATGTTAGTAGGGTGGATGCCATTGCTTTGCCACGCAAGCAACGGCCTAGATTCTCCTGTGCTCACAAGCTCTCAAAAGAGGGAGATAGAGGGTGTCTTGGAGGTTCTCATGGAGAAGCTATTGGACAGAGACAGAGAAGCTGTCTTAAGCCTATGGCTCTCTCAGTACGCTCGCTCATCCTCTGATTGGCCAAATCTCCAAGCCTATTACACTCATTGGTGTGCAGTCTCTAGAAAGCTCACCACTATTGATTGAAAACATTCTATTTTAGATTTCATTGAAATTTCAGTGTAGTATTTGTACACACAAAGTACCGATATCATGATAATCAGGCTTTGGGCTTGAATAGTTAGCAGCTGATGTCAAGCAACGCGATATCTCAAGTTTGATTCCTACCACTGAATTACCGAAAATAAAGTGCCTGCATCATAAATCTAATGTGACTATGTACAAAATGTGGGCACTTATTGATGGGTAGGGAGTTTCTGTTATTAGTGGGACAGTTCATGTAAGTTTATGTACCAAAATGGGTGGTTCAGTAGAGAAACAAGTAGGGCACATTTGGCATTGCATGGGCTTGATTGATCAGGTGTTATGCAACCTCCTCAGTGGTGACATAATACTTAAATGAAAATGGCGCATGCTCAATTTTTTTGGCAATATTTGTTACTGAAGGTCCATTTTGTGCAACACTTTAGTCGTATGTGTGTTACTATAATTCTAGAATAATTCTAGAATACTGGAGAACAATTGGTTTTTAGGATATTCTTGTTTGGAAAAGGTTTATATATTATTGAAGTAAGGTGCACCTCAAAAATCCATCATAGGAAGTTATTTAGATGTTATAAATCCTTCAAATTGATCAATCAAAACCTTGAGATTTATGGATATGAACAAAAAAAAATTTAGGCCATATAAATGATGCATCTTGTAATGCATTATGTGGACCATCCATTTTTCAAAATTCTAAGTGTTTATAAATTTGCTTGATCTTCATCTTTTTTAGAGCCTTAAATTTCATAAATAGGGCTAACAATAGATTTTCATGTCATCACTAAGCTTTATGGCACCGAATATGCATCTTTCGATACAGTTTTGTAGTGTGTCTTACTTCAATAATATAAGGTTGACACTTCTACAAAACCTCACCCCTCTTGTTTAGCCTCCAGTTTGTGCGAGTTTTCATGCATGGAGCTTAAGGTAGGACGCAAATAAGGGTGGCAATGGGCTGGGTGGAGTGGTCTGGCCCGGTTAGCTTAGACCTAAAAAGCTAGGGCATAATGTGGCCCGAGGGCCCGGCCAAGGCCTGCACAAGCTATCCCTCTTTTTTCTTTGTTTTAGTTCTTTTATTTGTCTATTTCACCCTGATAGAGCTAGGGCTAAGGCCTCTTTAGACTCGTCAAGGATGGGGTGGCCCGGCCCAGGCCCCCCCTGTCGCCAACCCTAGATGTGAATATCTTGCAAAAAGATTCCCGCACTGGCTTGTTAAAATAAACGGTAGTAAAAGTCACATTTAGGGTATGTTTGGTACCTGAGAAAGCTATTGCTTGGAGAATATCTGAGTAAATTGGAAGCCTAAGAAAAAGGTAGAAGTAGAAAACTCATGGTGGGAGAACCTTGTTTATGTAACTTATTTGCGAAAACTAGAGAAAGCTTGAGCTAGAGCGCAGGCAAAGAGAGATTGAGAGGGGAGAGAGATCGTGAGGTTAGAGAAATGAAAAGAAAGGGGGATCTCGTGTTTTCTACTTTAACTAAGAAATGGACTGCACAACCCTTTGGGCATGCTGCAATTTTCTGGAAAATTGGGAAAATACATGGAAATGAGGAGAAATATGGAGCTCCGTGTTTCCATGCTTTTCCCCATTTCCAAACAGGGGAAAATGTAGTAACTAAAAAAACAGTTTGTTTTCTCCTGTTTCCTAGTTAGCAAGCAACGGCCTTAGAGCTCAAAAGCTCCCCAAACCAAAATTTGCACCTAGACTAAATCTGTACCACCCATTTGAGCACAGATTTTCACCTTTCTTTCTAATGCATCAAAGATGCTTTGAGAAAGTTTTAGGTCACACAAATTCTCCATAGTGATGACAACAGAGGACAACCACATAGAAGCCCTTGCAAACATGGAGGTGACAACTTCTACTAGCCCATAGTGCTCTAGTTTCTTAAACATACTAATATGGGGAACCATGTGTAATTGTGAACAGCACAACCAAAGATAAAGGCATTTCTCATCAAAGCCATAATGTTGATCATCCACTCCAAGAAGGACATTCGAGATCATTCTACATCTCATCCAAATCCACTTTAATTTGTAAAATGGAATAAATTTTGGTAAGAACTCAGGGTAGAATGTTACGATATGCTACATCCTTTGAAAAATGTCACATTGACAAAAATAAGTGGTTTTAGTATTAAGATGGGCGGAACGCCATAGATCTAGTAGTGTTATTTAGTATGTTTTGATGTTGGTAAGTTCATAGATATAGAGTTAGTTGCTATTAGGCATTTGGATGGTATAACGTCCACCTGATGTGTACAAGCACTCTTCAACGGTTCATATTGCCACATTTAACCGTCGATTTTTATTTTATTTTTTATTCAAGTACTATTTTTATTCAAGTACTATATTTATCTGAAATTTGGTTTATATGGGGTGTGGTTCAATCCAAAGTCTAGGAACCGCATCTTGTGAACATAGGTGATATGGTTGCATAACCGGAGGATTAACTTTTTGGAAGTACTTGACTCGTACGATGGCCTAGACATTTAGACCATAAATAGATGGGGAGTGTAAGCCATTGTGTGTTATGCTTAGTGTTAACCCATATTTTCCCTGGTACTAAATTATGACCATACATGTTTTTTAAGTTGTCATTCTGACGCTCTGTGTCGACACTTTCACATAACGTGTCCCATTTTTAGACGCGCAGTGTCTCTTTTGTTGTATATTGTGGGATTGAACCCATAACCATTTGAGATGGCATTAAAAATATTAACCTCCATACCATTCATTTAAAGTATAAATATACATGGAATATATATTACTTATATGTTTATTGATTGTATCTACTGTTAAAAGTCAAATACCATAAATGCCTAATAGTGCATTTATTATCTAGAAAACAATAATGAGAAAGTATCAATAAAGGACATACATATCTTTATACATGCCCTGTAATGTATGAAAGTTTTGTTATAACGATTTTATGAATATATAATTATAATTATCATACGCATGTCTTTATGAATATAATTTAGAAAAAATTACTAAAACCCTCAAAATTGAGTTTTTTAGACACTCTACCTCCACCCTAATCTTTTTTTACTTATTTCTTTTAAAAATCAACTTTTTTTACTAATACCCCCTCAACTTAAAAAAAAAAGTAAATAACGACGAAATTACACCCCATTTTTTACTTTACCCTAGTTTTTTTATTTTACCCAATTTTTATTTTGTTATTCGCCCTCTCCTGACTTCACCATTTCATTTTCTTGTTCATCGTAGTTTTTCCTATGGTTTTCCCCAACTTCTCCTCCTTCTTCGCGGTTCCCTCGCGGTTTTCCCCATTGCCTTGTCCTTCTTCCTTGCGGTTCCTTCTTCCTCGTAGTTTTCCCATTGGCTTCTCCTTCTTCCTCACGGTTTCCCCATTGGGTTCTCGATTTGTAAAAAAACTCAAAGGTGTTCTTCCTCACGGTTTTCCCACTCACTCTTCTCCTTATACCTCTTTTTCTCTCAATTGCTCTTTCTACCGAGGCCCTACTCACTCATTCTCTCCCACAAAGTACCCTTTTTTTTATCTCTATCTCTCTCTACAGTCGAATCTCTCTCTACATTTGAAGGTGTCATTGTCCATCTTAAGGTTTTTCTCTGACTCTCTCTACAATCGAATCTCTCTCTACATTTGAAGTTGTCACTGTCCATCTTAAGGTTTTTCTCTCACTCTCTCTACAATCGAAGGTCCCACAGAGCACAACTATATTGAAACGAAGCCCATCATAGGCCGAGCTCGATTTTTCACTACCAGATATGAAAGAGTAGTTTGATTAAATATTTTAAAACATTTTTTATCTAATATTTATGTTGTAACTTCTACTTTGGGGTTAAAGATTAGAGTGTGAAAATGTGTTCGTTAATCATATGAAGTGAAAATATGCATCAATAGCTTGTTAATTGTGTTAAAATTTATGTTGTTTCTGATGAAAATTTAGATGAGAACCTTTCCCTAAATTATTTTGTTGGGTTTTTATTTAGGCATATTGGATGTATTTAATTTGTCATTGACAATTGGAGGAATGGATAGGGAATTCTTAAAATGTATTGATTTTTTTTCTTAATTTGTTATGGGTATTGTCAATGTCTCTCTATTGTCAGTTTAAGGTATGAATGTTATTGGTGGAACTATTGTCAATAACTATATTATTTTTATTGTCCACTTGCAGCGATTAACCTATATAGGGATGCTACAAGTTGTACTTAGTGGTGAAGTAATAGCAAGGGAATGCAAACGTTTGGTACAGGCGACCCACGATTTGTTAGTGCAGAACACTCCTATAGATAATGCCGCGGAGATGGTGTAAGGAGATGATGGAAGTGAGGGCGAGGAGACAGATGGTGGAGATGACGAAAACGAAAGCGTTAATGGAGATAGTGGAGATAAGGAAAGCAAGATTGAAGAGGGAGATGGTGGAGATGAGGAAAGAAAAACTGAGGGTAGAGAAGAAGAAAGAGAGAGAGAGATTGATGAGGAAAATGAGAGGAGAACAAAGAGCAAAAATGATTACGACAAGGGTTTTGCAAATTGGCCAAAGAAATGGTTGAAGTGAAGAAAGTGAAAATTATGTATTTTTTTTAAACAAATGTAAATTGAAAAGGTTATGAACCTTTTTTGAGACAGATGTTAAGTTCTTTTTTAACATTTGAAGCTACTTTATCAAAGTAGCAAGTTAATGAAATGTACATTCTTTTTGTTGTCATTATGTTAATCGAATCAATGTCATTTTAAGTTCTTTTTGCTGTCATACTAGCCAATTAATGAAAACTGTAAACTACTCAGGGTGTTCTTTATCAATGTAGTTCCTGCTTTGAAACTTGGTCAAGCATAGGCCAACGAGTTTGTAACTTTATCAATGTAGTTCCTGTTTTGAAAATGTTGATATGAATGAGTTTGTAAAGATTAATATGATAAAATTGTTGATGGATTCATTTTTCTTGGATCATTGCATAAGCACTTGTTCATAGGCCAATACATAGCGCAATCCATCGAGATGTTATGAAGTAGCTTTGGGGTTAAAAGTGAAATCTGAGAAGGCTTCTGCATTTGGCATTAATTGTTACGAGCCTCTAGTGAAAGAGCTAATAGCTCCCATGGGTTGTAAGGTGGACCATTTTCCAATTACCTATTTGGGTTTACCAATTTCTGATGAGAGGTTGCCTATTTCGGTTTGAAATAACGTTTTACAAAAGGTACAAGTTAAATTGGACCTCTAAAAATCAAAATATCTCTCCTTGAGGGGAGGGTCAACCTGTTACGATCATGTTTGGCTAATCTAGCTATTTACCAGATATCTATTATGCAAATGCCCTCTTCTATTACCAAGAAAATTGAAAGAATGATAAGAGATTTTCTATGGGGCTCGACTGAAGAGACTAGAAAATTACACCTTCTTTGTTGGGATAGCGTGTATACACCCAAGAGTGAAGGTGATTTGGGTATTAGGAAGGTGTTAGGTATGTTTTTAGTCACATGTGAGGCTAAATGTATTTTAACTGACCCTTGATAGAGGTATTAATAAAAGTGTGAGCTTTATAACGAACGCTAGATAAGCTGTCTTAACGAATGCTGGATAAAAGATATATAAGTTCAACAAGCTTAGCCTTTGAAGATATAACTTGGATGAAAAACATGTTTCTTAGTACTCATATAAGACTATATGCATTCTAACGAACACTTGCTAGATTGAAGATGTCAAATATATAGCAAAGTCAGTAACACATGTTGGATAAATATCTTAATAGACGGTCAATAAGATACGAGCGTGGTTCTTGATAACACCAGCTCAGATATGCCCCATTAATGAATATATGATATGAAAGATATGATATGCTCATGATTCGTGATATGAAGGCCCTAATATACCTTAAAAACCTTGACTCGTTAATCAGCCGCTATATATTTTGACTCACGACCAATAACAGATATGATAGTTCATTGGTTAAAGTTTGTTCAAGTTTAACTTACAATCAATGATAGAAGATATAAAAGCCATCACATTGTGAAACAAGTTCTAGGATACATATACTGCTGAGGCCTGATATGCCTATCCATGTGATATGTGGAAGAACCTGATACAATTTGATATACATATTTTCTTGAATCCATCGTTACTTACACATGTGCATCGCAACTAATAGTCTATGATAAGAGATCATGAAGGCATTTCAATTTGAGACGAAGCTCTGGGATACATATACTTTATTGGCACATGGATGCCTTTCTACTGGATATTGGAGGAGTCTTGGGTGAGATGTGATATGTGATATGACTCTTTTAACTCGTCAGTTAAGAACATGGGGTTTTAACAAATGAGGCATCAGAAAACAACGTCATATGTTGATATATTAAGGTAAATCCCTAAAGATATACATGTTAAGGCTTTGTATATCTTAAAGTCCATGAGTGATATAACTTGGACAAATTTTGGACTTGGCTTAACCAATGTCCATATCCACCATCAGTTAAGATATGGCTTGACTGATGCTCCAGAACTTTATATCTTGAAATTGAGCCAAGACTCTTAGGGACCCATGTTTGAGGTATTATAATCGTCTCCCTAAAGTTTCATATCAATCAGATGCCGCATGCCTCAGCAGCTGGAGCCTTAAAAGCTCTATACCTTGTGCATTACAATCAGAACAACACCTGGTCACCAAAATTGAAATTTCTCTCTTAATATGAGAAATTTTCTCATGAGACTAAGACCATGGGATTTGTGACTCAATGCTTTATCACCCATAAAAGGTGCATCAATGATTGACTTGTACTTTGAAAATAGTTGCATCCGCAATCTACTAGTTCTGCTGACACAATTTTCAGCAGAAATACAATATTTGGACGGATCATATCTCTCTCATATATGATCCATTTTAAGCGAGAATTGAACCATTGTGTTCATATTAAAATCTTATTTCAGCTTACCAAATTTCACATTCAAAGAATTTGTCATTAAGAAGAGGTTGCACCCGTAATCTACTGGTATCATACTGGTTATGTTGGCACAATTTCCAACATTAATAAGTTAACTTGATGGCTAAGATCTCTCTCATCCGTGATCCATTTAAAGTGAGACTTGGACCGTTGTATTCATATTTGAGTCCTATTTCGTCCCTTTAAATATCATGATCAATGGATCTACCATCTAAAAGAAGTTCAAGAAATATGAAGACATGTCAAAATTATGTTGTAGAAGTTTAACTTACGCTCGATAAGAGATAACATAATCTCTGTTTTTGCTCACGTGATGACTCTATTGAATCCGAGATCTGTGAATTCAAATTGAAGATACGAATTGACTGAGGTGGGTGATTATCATCAGTAGACACTTATACGAAAATTTGAAATATATAATTATCACTTTGAATATTGGATTAAAAAGATGAAGACGTACGATTAAAGGATATGCAAGGATCGCATTTTTTGTGCTTATCACTTCTTAATTATAATGATGCAGATTAGTAGATAGATACGAACTGAAGATATTGTAGTTATGAGTTGAAAAATCTATATAAACCTCATTGTTTAATAAAGTGGGGTTCGATTCCTCTGGATTAAGATGATAGAATTATCGTGATAGTGTGTAAGAGAGATGGAGAGTGATTGTATCGTCAGAATCAGTCCCTTCTATGATTGTTTCCTGAGCTCGAGAGAGATATTATAGTTTTTCAAATCCACTTGAAGCTCGACCTCAAAGAAGAACATGTCATGCCACATTATCCATGCGTTTAAGCTCAGGTATAAGGGCCCATATGCCCATGATATTGTTTCTATTTATGTATAACCACATATTTTCTTTCCTAGAATCGAATGTATAGGTTTTAAGGCCCAAATCAAGGGTATTCGACCTAAGTCAAGCTGATGTAAATTGTAATAGAGGATTAAACCTCTGGAACTTGTATGTTCGCAGTACATGATATATGAAAAACCTATGTTTCTATGATATCTAATGCACAGGTAAATTTGGTCCTGAATGTGTTATCATCTGGTTGTTCACTTGAAGTCTTGTATTTGTTTAAAACATTTTTTTCGTTGATTAAATCTAGCAATGTACTTTTTGGAGTGTCCATAAGGTTGGGCTTGTTAATGATGATTTGCTCTATAAATGGTGGTGGCACGTTTTAACTCAAGAGATCAGCTGCAGTTTCAAGTTCTTTCTAAAAAATATGGTCTTGATAGGCAAGTTTTGTAGACTGGAAGGGATAGAGGAAGTGGGTTTTGTTCCATCTTTTGAAGATCTATTTATATTTGTAAGCCTCTGATACAAAGAAACTTTAGATGGTTCATCGGTGATGGCCGCCAAATTTCTTTTTGGCATCATAAGTGTCTAAGAGACATGCCATTGAAAGTGGCATTTTCATATTTTTTTACAAGATTGTGCAGGCCAATGCAAAGCTCTCAGACATTTTTGAAGTTAGGGAGAATCGAGTAGTGTGAAATCTTAATCTCCCTTATAACATAATCAATGAGATTGTTTTATCTAATGTCCTAGCGTTATTAGAAGAACTAAACCAAGTCTTTATTCCAAAGAACATGTTTGATGAAGTGGTTTTGGAGATAGAGCCTTTTGGTATTTTTTCGGTTAAGCCTGCTTATCGATTGTTATTCCATGATAGAGTTAGATGATATTTACCATAAGTGGCTACCTTCTGGAAATAACATATCACACATAAAGTTCAAGTGTTCCTCTGGTTGACAGCTCAAAATATAATTATAACTGTTGATAACCTTATTAATAGGGGAAAAATGTCGATTGTTTGTCTCATGTGCAAAGTAGATAATGAATCAGGAGCTCACCAGTTCCTACATTGTCCATTTGTTTTAAGTATATGGTCGTGGTTCTTTACACAGCTTGGGGTGTCAGTGGCTATGTCTCTTAGTGTTTTGGGGGTGGCTACTTAATTAGTTTTTCTTGGTCTTCCAAAGGTTGGTAAAGTTGATTTGGAAAATTACTAGATGAGTGATTTTATGGGAAGTTTGGAAAGAGAGAAATAGAAGAACTTTTTATGGTGTTTTCTTACCTTTTTTATAGAGTTCTTAATTCCATTAAGCATTCCATTTGGCGTTGATTATCAGTTATAAAAGAAGGGTAGGGTATCGCGAAGACTGATACAACTTTGAATTTGGATAACCTTTATAGGATGAACCTCATCAAATGTCGCCTTAGATTGGTTTGGATTCCACTTATCCAGGCAAGGCTGAAATTGAATTTTAATGGTAGCTCTTTGGGGAATCTAGGTACAACTGGGATAGAGAATGTACTGAGAGATTGGACTAGGGAGTTGTCTTTTCCTATGCGGGTACTATTGGAGAGGCCGCCGCAAATCATGCTGAGCTTCCTTTCACGGGCCGAAATTCTTTATTGCCAAAAATCTGGGTAGTGTTCTGACTATAAAAGGAAATTCTTTGAATGTTATCCGCTAGTGCAATAGGGATTAAATAGTGCCGTGAAAGCTAAAATCATTATGGTTGCAGATTTTTAACTTGGTGGAACCTATCTAGTCTCTTTTGTTCAGGTTTATAGAAAAGTGAATTCATAACATATTCCTTAGCCAAATATGGGGTTTATTTGCTTGTTATTGTGGTATCTGATGTTGTAATTTCGCATTTGTAATTTTCCCTCATCAATAAAATTAGCTAACATTGGTCAAAAAAAGAAAAGAAAGTGGAACATCATAATGAGGCTCTAGTTACAAAGTCTCATGGGAGGTCTCATGGTAGAGTAGGATATCCTTGATAGGGAAGACCACATAATAATAAATGATCTCAACCACAACATTTTAAATAATGAGCAAATCTCATCTCATAAAGCCCCTAAATCAAAGAAAGATTCATCTTATACTAGTAAAAAAAGTTAAACATTATGATAAAAAATGTTGGCATAACTAAATAAACCATGTTGCCGAAGGAAAACAAAAGGATGAAAAAAAGTTTGTGTGAATAAACTAAAGGGCAGTTTGTGTCAATAATGTACATGAAACCAAAGACTAATAGTACATAGATTCAAGGTTTTCAAATCATATGACTCGAATAGGTGATCACTTTACCACCAATGATACTTGCATGACATCTAGGTGTCATTCCAAGGGATGATACTATTCTTGAAGTAGAAGGTAAAAGAAACATTTCATTGTTGATAACCGTTAGAAATATGAAGCATTTTTAAAATGTCGTATATGTTCCAAAAAAAAAATTTAAACAAAAAACACATGTTTGTGAGACATATGGCAGATCCGGTATTTGATGTTGTTTTTCAAAGAGGTTGTGAAATCATGTAACAAAAAGGTGGGGGGATTGTCTTAAGAAAAAAGTTGATCAGTTACTTGCTACATGTATAAGATGCCTTTTATTAAAGGAGTTTCTCCATTAGCAGTGCTGCTTTGTAAACAAAAGAATGCGGCATTGCAATCTTCTTAGGCTAATAAATATGGCAAGAAAATGGCTATTTATTAGGTTGTCCATGTTTGAATTTGATGAGAATCACGCCTGTGAAGTACCTATTTGTTAAACCCTCAACTATAGCAAAGTAACCATAGGAGATCATCTACAGTGATGTGTCCGATCTGAGTTTAATAGTATCTCACATGTGCTTTGATGGATGATTATTCTAGATAAACGTGGATTTATTTTCTATGAAGTATTCTAGTATTTTAAAGAACTTATAAATAACGCAATCAATTCAAGAACAAAAAATTTCAAGACATATAATGGTGGCGTTTATGTCAAAAGGATTTCAATGATTTCTTAAAAGAATGGGATCAAGAAGTAATTAAATATATTGGAATACCTCAACATAACAAAATTTTTAAGAGGAAGAATCGACACGTTGTGGAAGCCACTTGTACAATGACAAATGGGAAGAACATGCTTAAAGTGTATTTGGCCTAGTCAGTAAATCATTAAGGAATGAAATAAATGTGTTATATCAACTTTTCAATGAGAAGAAACTTTATATTACACATTTACATGTTTTCGAGTGTATAGCTTATGTGAAGCGTGGTCATACGAATTACAATATACTTAATGACAAAGTAATAAAGTGTATCTTCCTTGAATATTTATTAGAAAAAAATGCATTTCAATGCATTGATCCTACAACCTAGAACACTCATAAAACCATGAATGTAAAGTTTGATAAATAAACACAATGGCATGCATCAAGAAAGAGGTTGGGTCGTGGTGGTGGCACCCCCATACTTAGTTACTACATTGTGGTTTTCAATCCCACTGACACTACCAACTGACACCTTCAAAAAACTAACTTCCGAATCTATGAAAACAGGTAGGGGTTAGTCTTCCCAATTAAATTGATTGCAAAAAAAAAGAGCACAATGGCACCAAGCTTTACTAAAAGTTGAATGAGATAAGTCCATGACAACCATCGGAGGATCTAAAGTCTCTCTTGAAACCAAATACTCCCCAACCATTAAAAAAAAATGAAGCTACCCCCCAAAGTTCTATGACTCAAGAACTAATCAAGTGGTCTCTAAAATGATAAAGATATCCAATTAAAAGGCTTGATGATTATTATGTCTATAATATACATTATGTGTGCATAATCAATGTCATATATGGGCAATAGTCAAAGAGATTTGAAGAAGTAATATACAATACAAAGTGAGAACAAACAATGAAGGAGATGTGTGCACCTTCTAAGAAGCAAACTTGGGTAGTTTCTCTTCTAGAAGGTAAGAAAGCAACTGGTTTACAAAATAAAGCATAAATCCAATGGAGCTGTTGAGGAATGTAAGGTATGCTGGTGGCTAAAGGTTTTTTTTATACTTGTGTGCCAAATATATTATGTGGCCCAGGCACTTGCTTTTTATGGCCGCTCGGGTCATTGCCAACCCTATTAGCTCTCAAAGTTTTTTTGTATTTTCAACTTATCCTATGTTGTGGTTCTCAAAATTGAGAAGTATTTTAAAATCAATTACTTATAATTTTACTTATTGGATGCAGTTTCTATAAGGCTTAGGCATTATGAGAAAAAGTAAAGCCTCACCTCAAATCGTCACTCAGAAAGCACTTTAGGTATTTGAAATCTCCATGGTGGCTATAAAATCAATTTTCAACACCGATTATGAAATTTGAAGCTCAAAAAATGGTATAGATCTTGCTGATATATGAACACTTATTTTTAAGACAAAATAGATAGTCTAGATAATGTGTTATAACCTATAATATTTTTAGGACTTGAAATTCAAATTATTTTCACAACCATAATGGTCAAGACCGAAATGATCAATTTGAAGGTTTTCTAGTGTGTGAACTACAATTTTTCCGTAAGTTTTGAGATGAGGTTGTACTTCTTTTGATAGAGCTGCAGCCCTATCAAAACATTTTCCTAAATTATTTCATTTTGAACTTAAATCCAACTTCATCTCCTTTTTCGTGTGACTAATAACTTATTTCATTTTGAACCTAAATCCAACTCCCATATCCTTTTTCATGTGATTACTCCCATTGTGAATGCGTCTTGCTTTATAGCGAACAAAATTTGAAAGGCCATGTTATTCTGAATTTTCTGAATCTTGGCCTTCAAATTGTCAGCTTCACATTCATTTGTGTTCTTCTTGAAATTTATTTACTTTCATTTCTTCAAGTAGGCCATGCTACTTTTTTCTTTGGCTTTCAAATCATCAACTCAACATCCATTCGCCTCCTTGAAAAGCCATCCTTCCACCTCTGCAAGATTACCATCAATTATTTGAATTTATTAGCCCATAGTTTTTTATGTTACACAATTTAAGAGTTACTTTCGGTCTCTTTATGTATAGGAAAGAACTTGGTTTGGGTTACAATCATAACTAGCGGGAGCAAAAGCAGGGACAGCTCTAAGTCGGGAACGGGAGCGTCGAATCAATGGTTGACTAAAGCTCTGGATCTCAGGGAGTGCATCCGAGACAAAAGAGGATCACATTCCTAATGCATTGGGATCTAGATCCCATATGCAATGGAATCACACTCCATAATGGAGTTGCACTCACATCTGGAACGGATTGTGCTCCCATCTTGGAATGAGTCCTGCTCTCAGATACAATGGGATCACGCTCCCATCTGGAATGGATTGCATGCCCATCTAGATTGGACCGCACTCCCGCATTAGGACTTCAGCAACATGAAGTCTAGACCAAAATTTTTTATTTCTCCAAATATAGATAAAGGAATTTAAATTACCCCAAATTCATACTAAAATTTGTTCTCATAAATTTTATAAAAAATCGAGCTATTCAATCCACCAATATTATTACTATATAATTATAATGTTATATCATGATCTAAAATATAAGAAACACTTCCATATGCATAAGATTATTTTTTAAAAAATAATCCTTATAAATTTCCAATTTACAACATTAAAACAAATCTTCAAAAAAAAAATGATTTTTCCCTAAAAATTTGAAAATATATACATAAAATTTGTTTTAATAATAAATAATAAAAAAGATATTGATTCATCCATCACAGGCATGGATATATGCATAAAAACCCCTAGTTTTTTTTCAGTAAAATCCTTAAAATAACATATTTGTTTAAACTGTGAAAAAAAGGCGCCCAAATTCGATGGAACCCTATCATATACAGCAAAAAATTCATAGAAAAATAAGAAATGTTAAATAAATATACTTGCTTTATTTGAAAATTGAAGGTAGGAAGATAAAAAACCACCTTTTAATTTGATCCAAATTGAGCTAAAAATGATCGAGTCCGTAAAATTTTAATCGACGTCTCACTTTCCAGCTACAATCATTTGGGCAAAGATCGAGCAATAATCTTCATTTAATCAAAGAAATAAACGCAACAATCTTGTGAAGATTTGATTTCCTTCACAAGGAACTAAATTTCAAGAAAAATAGTTGTGAATTGAATATAAAATCCGCAAAATGGCGGCGGATTTGTTTAAACTTTAAACTGTGAAAAAATGCCCCCAGTTCGATGGAACCCTAAAATTCCTATACAACAAACAATTCTTAGGAAAACAAGAAATGATAAATGGTGATATATCTTTATTTGATAATTGACGCTACGGAGATTAAACGGCACACCTTAACTTGATCGAAATTGAGCTGAAAAAATGATCGGCGTTTGCTTTTCAGCTACAATATTTCAGGCAAAGATCGAGCAATGATCTTCTATTAATTGAAGAAACAAACACAACAATCTTATGAAGGACTTAGGTTTCCTTCCAAATGAACCAATTTCAGGTAAAATAGTTGCAATCGAAGATAAAATCCGCAAAATGGCATATCTATTTAAAAAGTAAAAAAGAAAAAAAAACGAAGCCCCCAAATTTGACAGAAATATTTTTTCATTTGGGAATCGCGTTCCTAGAATTCAGGATTCGACTACCTTATGATTTAAGGAACGGTATCAACAAATCTAATAAGCAAGCATGGTGATAAGTTGGGAACGAGATCCCTGTGCTTGTGAGATCCCATGAAAAAAAACCGTGGTCCGGGCGAGATCCCGGCTCCAGATCACAGGATCTGGATTTTGGAGGCGGAACGACCCCTATTGGGGCGCTCCTAGTAACTATGATTAAAATCAAAGGACAGAACCATAGAGCAAAAAAAAAACAAAAAAGAGCAAAACACTAAAAATTAACAGATTTAGCAATTGCTTATATCCATAGAATAATAGCACTGGATGAAAGCGAATACAAGGATTTATCAACTCTCTTTTTCTTTCTTTAAAAAACCCCACCAAAAGAAATACAAGGAAACCTTTTTTATTTGTTTTCTGTTTTCTTATCTAGAAAATAGAACTTAGATTAGCTTACTAAGGTGTTTCAGGGACAAACTTCAAGGGCTCAAACCAGTATTCGCAAAATCTAACAGGAACGGTTAAACGGATATAGGCCTGGAAGCGGTTTAACTGGCCTAATCGGTAAACCAGGCGATTCAACTGCTCTAATCGGGCAAGTTCCTGGCAGTAAAAAAAGTATTGAAAAAAAATAAAAAAGATACAAAAAAAATCTACTAAAATATGAAAAACATATAAAGAATGATTAAAACAAAACACATTCAAATGAAGTTAAAAATTAATGAAAAAATGGACTTTAACCCATTTTATATTTTCCAAAGGCTATTTTTAAATTTTTTTAAAAACGATAGGAAAATATAAAAGTGAGTATTACTGACGAAAACAATTTTTAATATTTACTATAATATAAATAATATTTAAAAATACATTACAAATCAAATTCTTTATTTTTGAGAATTTATATACATTTTTTTTAATTTTCTTTTTAAAAATACCAGTTGATCATCCTAACCGCCCAAAACCAAAACTGGCCAGTGGCCAATTTCGATCTAACAAGGCGGTTAGCGGTTAGATCAGACGATTTTACGAACAATGGCTCAAACCTTTGACCTCCTTTACCAAACAAATATATTTACCAAGAAGCCAAACCTATGTGATTTTTTTCTCTCTCATAAAGATGCGTCTGACTGACAAAGCCAACTACAGTCTATAGTGGTACTCAAAAGGGAAGCGATCTAAGGAGAAGTTGGCCAAATGCTCCACTTTGATGGCTCAAAAGAAGGCAAATTATGGTTTAACAAAGCCCAACCCAATCTTGCTTGAGGCGTGTGGTAATAATTAAAGAATTAAAGACTATGTAATGGGGAATCAGATGGTCGTTAGATACCAGTGGCTCTAATGAATGCATGAGGATTCAAAAAGTTTGAGATTATTGATCTATATCATAAGAAATTTCTTGCACTTGTGTCTGTATATGTGGGCATGGTGGGCTACTGCATTAAACATTTATGCATGCATCCATGGTTAGATATATGAGTTGTATGTGCAAATGCATCCAAGATGCAATCCAAAAAAGAAAAAGAACGAAAACAGAGAGAGAGGGGGTGGAAAGTTTCACACATGCATTCTCATGTGCAACTGCATTAGCATATACACTTTTGGTAAGTACACAACCTCATCACAATTCAAATTGAAGAGTGATGAGCTCATCTTGTGCCAGAGAATAATGCTCATCTTGTGATGTGCAAGAGGGTAATGGCCTAGAAGCACAGGGAAAACAAAGATCAACAATGTAAAGGAATTTGGCTGTAACAGGCTTTTCTAAGATGAATGAAAGGGAAAGCGGCCGGAACCGGAGTTCAAAGAACATGATTGATCTTTGATGGAGCCTAGTGATCATTTTGGAGGTTGGCGATTAATTTGGGTTTGAAAATCCAAACTAATCGGCCATATATATATATATGGTACGTATAGGGATATTCTTAGCCAAGGTTTATAAAAATTCCGATCTGGATTGGAATTCGTTCGATTCAGATTGAGAATTGTCGAGCTGAATCACTTCTTGCTAAATATCGGGAACCGACCGGTTCGGTTCTCTAATTGAACTGGGCCCACATCTTTTTTTAAAAAAACACTTTTTAATGACCGGTTCTCTTGTTTGAATCCCTGATCCATCGAACTAGATTGGAAATCCAGATGGGTGATCTGGATCAGAGATCCGCTTTTTAAGACCTCGCTTTTAAAATTAGCGTCATTCCTTCCTACTCTTGTGTATGCACCCTTACATAGTATCAATATTTGAGAGAAAGGAATGTTAGGAAGTTGTCTCTTCCTGTCTATGTGTGAATCAAAGAAAATTATTAAACGTCAAATAAATAAGAAAATATTTGCAATGAGATCATTTACTTTTGATATAAGAAGGTTACAATCATTATTGATCGTTGGATATGAAATCAGGTAGTTGGGGATTTGTCATTGATTGGGCACAAAATATAATAAAAAAAAATCTTGAATATTTTGGCACACTTCAATCTATTAGATTTTACATCCAATGGTTCAATATGATTGTGACCTTGTACTAAACGTAAATTGTCTCATAGTATACAATCCCAAAAAATAAAACTATGCAAAGTTGCTTTGCATGAAAATAGTACTAAGCAACACCAAGATTTACATGGAAAACTCTTTGATAGAAGGAAAAAACCACATAGCACTATAAATGAAATCTACTATACAGAAAAATAATAATAATAAATAAATAAAACACATAGTTATCTCTGTGGGATCAATTTTGACTTCATCCCCTACTAAAAAGAATACTTCTTTCCGACTTATATCGGAGTACATCAGCTCCTATCATATAGAAAGCCTTAAAGGAACATCAAAAACCCTAAAAAGAGAGAAACAAAGGATATCAACCCCTCTCATTAATTTTTGGCTCACCTCCTTACAAAAGATAAGAAAAACTCTTTTTACAAGAAACCCTATTTTCTATTTTCAAATATACCTTTTTTAAATTTAATTTTCCATTGTGGTTATCTTCATTGGGCTAGACCACCTAAAAAATTTGCGTGACAAGGGAGCCACAAATTGTACTAGAAAGTAGATTCATTCTTGTGTACAAGCACGGGGTACACCATGGTTAACTGAAACTTAGTTACATAACAAAATATGATTATTTTGCCAACAATTTGGAGGACAAACCAGCTGGCTATTTGAAGCACGTCCCTAGAGTTCCTTAAAAGGGTTTCTGTTATTGCATACATACACTGTGCATTTACTTTCCCTCGTCATTATTATCATCAAAGCCTTATTTCAACTATTTGGGGTTAGCTATACAATTCATGTTCCGTCATTCTATTGTATCAATGGGTCATATCATCAATTCGACCATAAATCACCATATCTCTTCTCACTACTTCTTTTTTAGCCTTTCCCTTGCACTTTTAAAGCCTTCAACTTGAACCAAATCGCCCCTCATAACAGAAGTTGAATTAGGTCTATCTGCAAATGGCCAGCCCAACTAAGTTTATTTTCCCTCATCTTACCAATTATTGGAGCCACTCTTACATTCCGTCAGATATATTTATCTTGTATTTCTATCATTTCTTATGTTTCTACTCATCTATCGCAACATCATCATCTCAGTTACACATTTTATGGATATATTGTCTCTTGACCATCCAACATTCCATCCCATAAAACACGGTTGGTCTTACAATCATCGGATTGAGCTTCCCCTTCAATTTCATTAATATGCGATGATCACATTAAACTCGCGAGGTATTTCACCATTTCCCTACATAACTCTCATGATATACATGATATCCCCCTCAATCTCTCCATTCTCTTATATTATCGGCCCCATGTCGAAAATAATCTCTTTTAGGCATTTCCTGATCATCAATCTTAAATACTTCCTTGTTTCTACTCATATTATTGCTAAACTTTCATTCCATATATTCTGTATTAGTCTAGCTAATTTTAAAGCCTTTAGATTTTAGAGAATCCTTCCAAACATCTAATTTTACGTTCACTGTACCTCTAGTTCATCAATCAAAACTATATCATCTACGAGTAAGATACATCATAGTTTCTCATCATAGATGCCTAGTTAACTCGTCCATAACCAAAACAAATAAATATAAGCTTAATGCTATATATATACCTACTAGCATTAAAAACTCATTTCTCTCTCCATTAATTGCCCCCCCTCACATAAGTTAGTACTCCTTTGTACATCTCTCTCCCCATGTCAAAGTGTCATTTCTAAGGATCTTTGGACTTGGAATTTCTAGATGCACTTTAGAATCATCACATGAATACTTAAAAACAAAAGAAATTGAGTTCTCAAATTCGATAATCCAAAAATTAGACAATTTCTGTCTAATCCAAGTCGGAGACCCAAATCGTCTATCCAAAAAACTTATCCAGTGTGGCAAATAAGCAAATCCGAATTGGCGATCTAATCAAGTGAACCACCCAAAAAACAAGAACTTGAAGAACAAAAGATTTGAAAAGATTAAAAAACAAAAGTGTAGTCAATTCTGGCCAGTTCTCTGACAGAACCGGCTAGTTCTGGTTCCTCGAGGGAATTGGTTGTTCCCTCTATTTTGGCAGAACTAAGCGTGCCCCCCTCTATTTCCCGATTCCGGATCATCGTTGTTTCAAATCCTGGTCCGATATGAGGGCATTATTTCTTAGGCAAAGTACGGAAATTTCGTGGTGCACTTTAGAGTTTAGAGTCAAAAGATTGAGTATTTTTTGCCGAAAACAAAAGAAGTCAAAGAGTTCTTAAACATTGTGACATTCTATAAATTGGACTGTCTCTATCCCATCAGAGTACATTAATTTTCAAGCAAAGTGCACATTGGTTAGGGTGTGTTGAGGGAGGGGGTGGGGTTCCATGTTACCGTATCATTGTAATATAATAAAATCATACTTCTAATAAATCATATTTGTAGCATTTGTAGGGGTGGCAATATACCCGGAGCCGACTTGGGTCCAGGTATGGGTCCAAGAATTGGACCCGGTGGGTTGGGTCCAGATCCAAATATTGGACCCGAACACTATTCAAGTCCAGTTCCATGTAGAACCAACCCAAATAGTATTTTTACATAAATAATATTTAATATATAATATTTAAATAATATTTAAATAAATATAACTACATATTTTTAGTTATAGTACATAACATTTAAATATAGTTAATTTTTTTTTTTTTTTTTTTTTGAGTCGGGTCCAATTCCAATCAGGTCAAATTGGGCTGGGTTCAGATCCAGATCTGATAACTTCGGGTCCAGTCAGGTCCGGGTTCAGGTCCCATAATTTTTTTTCGAGTACGGGCCCAACTAGACCCACACTCAACCCATTGCCACCCGTAAGCATTTGTATAACCCCAAAAATTGCACACACATTTTTCTTCGTCCCATACTCGATCCAATAAAAAAAAAAATCAATTTGCAACTTAGATAAACTCAAAATCAATCCCCTTCCAACAATGAATATAGACTACCCATTTGATGAATTCAAGATCTAAGCCTTCACAAACTCAAAACTATTTTTTCTTGTTTTAACATTGTTCATCTAATAATGAAACAAAAAAAAAAAACTTAAAAAGGGAAAAAAAAAATCCATTAGAAGCTTAGATCTAAGTGCCTCACCAAAATAGACTGCGTATATTAATTAGGCTCAAAAACATTTTATAGATGAACTTTCTAGTTTTGCTTTTTTGCAATTGAAAAGAGTATATCTAAACATTGGCATCAAACAAATGAGTCTAATATGATTTTGAATAATGTTTTCATTACTTTACTGTAGAATGAATGAAATAGCTCCCCATTATATATATGGTCCCAAGGTGTTACATCACCAAAATGGTCCTAAAAAGTATACGTTGTGTTTTACAAGGGAGTGAATGAACGACAGCAGCACGCCACCTGTTGGCTTTATTATTTCTATTCAATCACTCTCTTTTAGGTTGGAAAAGATCGTTTTCATGAGGGAGAACCTCACAAACCTTACCACTTGCAAACTGGGAGTGATACCTCAGGGCAAAAGGCCAAAAGACCTAAGGCATTTCTACAACTCCTCTTTGGGGTGGTGCTTAATGACTTTCACCATTTTGAGTATATTCAAATGCAAAAAATAAGAGAAAACCAATCAGCATATCTCAATTCTTGATTATAGGGATGTGCCAGCTTCATGCTTCATAAATTTTGCTCCAAAAAACATGAATTTAAATGAAGCCATTATATACAAATATGACAAAAGTTTATATAAGTGTGAAGCTCTAGACAATCAAGTTAGGGGACACCTCAAAAATTCACTAAAAAAAGTTGTCTTGATGCCCAAATATCCTCAAATTGATCATCTTGATTTCAAGATGTATGGACATGAGAAAAAATAGATTTCCAGTTTTGGAAATAGTGCATCTTGTAATACACTTTTGGACCGTAAATTTCAATAGTTTTAAGTTTTCATAGATATGCTCGATCTACACTATTTTTTAAACTTTAAATTTATAATTAAAAATGAAAATATATTTTAAGCTTATCACAAAGATTTCCAATATTGAAATGACATTTCTTGATACTATTTGAAGGTGCGCTTTACTTTGATTGTTTAGAACATCAGCTTTATATATATATATATATAGAAAAGTCTTCCTAATGCCTATAGGCAAAAATGAATAGTGATTTTGCCTACGCTCATCACCATCCAAATTTCATCGCGCGGTCACGATTGTCAGGTAGTGTTTTATTTTGTATTTTTTTTTCTATAAATTGGAATGACCTGAAATTTGGAAGGTATGTATATCTTATTGAGGCACATCTAATAAAAATATAAAAACAATTATCAGTAAAAACCAAATTGATCAAAATACCTCCAAAAAGTTTTGAGGTTATTTTGATCAATTTTTTTCATGTAAAATATTTTTTTTATATTTTTCGAAAATTCCCCTATTTTTTATTAATACACGTTCCAAATTTCAGGTCATTACGATTTGTAGAAAATAAAAATTAAAAATGAAACACTACCAGACAATCGTGAACGCGCGATGAACTTTGGATGGTGATGGGGGCAGACAAAATCACTGTTCATTTTCACTTATAGGGGTTGCGTAGTGTTTTTATATATATATATATATATATATATATATATATATATATATATATATATATATATATAGAAAATGATTTCATGCAACAGTTGTATAGTAGTATAAAACCATCTTCAAAAAACCATGTTAAAGACATTTGTTTGACACGAATTTTTACATGTACGCTCTTTCATTATGAAAAACAATCACAAAAAAAGAAAAATTTAAAAAAATATTCTAAAAAATTTTCATTCTAATCCAATTATATAAGCCGTCTATTTTATAAAGATGGTTAGATATAGGCCTCAAAAGGATTTTTTTATTCCCAAAATTTTTATATAGCGTTATCATCATTAGATTAAGGGAAAATTACACATATATCCCGTTATATTTTACATTATTACAGATGTACCGTATAGCTTCCGTCATTACATGTCTGTCCGTTTTTTACTTTTTATAACGCAACTTTTTAAAAAAGACGATTTTACCTTTTTTCGGGTGTTCAACATCTGAATTGAACGGTTTTTCAAATGTTCAACGTTTGAAAATAGCCGAAAGTTTAACGTTCACAGTCATATTTTCAGATGTTGAACATCCGAAAATGTGATATTTTCGGATGTCCAACATCCGAAAATAATTTCAGATGTTAAACATCCAAAAATAGCACATTTTTTGATGTTGAACATTCACAAATGTGCTTGTAAAAGAAACCTTTTGGAATTTCGCAGGCACATTTTCGGATGTTCAACATCCGAAAATGTCCACAAAATAATTTCAGATGTTGGACATCCTAAAATAACTACGGAATGTGAACGTTAAACTTTCAAGCTATTTTCGGATGTTGAACATATGAAAAACCCTTCAATTCAGTATTGAAGACCCAAAAAAAGGTAAAATCAACTTTTTAAAAAAATTACGTTATGCGAACAAACATATAATAACGAAAACTTTTTGATACATCCATAATAACGCAAAATACAATGGATATGCATGTAATTTTCTCTTAGATTAATAATGCTAAAACAAAAAAGAAAAAAAATGATTTTGAATTTGTTAAAGCCTAAATCTTGACATTCACCAAATGGATGGTCGAAATTCATTGTTGGATGGGTACTAATTCTGACCATATCTAGGATGCAAATTGAATTTGTTTTATCGTAGGATTGATTATGAAGCTGAAGAAAATGTGTGCGCAAAATTTGGGATCATACAAATGCCAGAAATATGGTTTTTCAAAGGTGTGGTTGCATTATACTATTATACAACCCTTGCATTAGATCATTTCCCTATATATATATATATATATATATATATATATATATATATATATATATATATATATATATATATATATATATATATATATATATATATGTATAAAATATGTCTAAAAGAGCCAGCCTAAGGACAATCATTCAAGCAAATACAAAACAGACCTATCGCCACCCACATAGGGGTTACAAGCTTCTTTTTATACATTGCCATATATATGTTCCATTGCGATAATACTAATGTTCTTTAACTAGGACGTGGAAAGCTGAACATACCAAATAAATAAGGAAAAATGGAAGGTCAATAGCCGCAAACAATAATAATACATGCCTCAAGCCACCAAGCCTACTTAAACCAATTAAAATCATAATTAAAATCATGAGACTACCAATAAAGAGAAGAATAACACACACACCCCACACACACACAAATAGAGAGAGGGAGAGAGATTTCCAGCTGCTTAAAAGAGAGTTTTCCTGCTACTAAAGGTTGAAGTCCGATGCTACTACTGCAAATGAAATATCCATGAATAAGAATATGGCAGTCAGATTGAGATATGGAATATAAGCTGCTTAAGAAAGAAAAAGCTAGAAATCTAGAGTGGAAATCCATTGTTACCTCGTCGTCATGATCACCCTTGGGTTGATCTTCAGCTGTCAACTCAAATGATATCATTCACAAAACCATTAGCAATTCCCTAGTATGCAAAATTCTCTAATCAAAATATTTTAAAAAGAAAAACAAAATCAATGAAAATAGAATGTCAAGCACCATTATGGTTACAGTTCTTTGATTGGGGTTGTCATCGTCAATAACTATTTCCTTATTGAAAGAAGAGTAAATCAGAAACAGGTATCCAAAAGAAAACGCACAAAAGGTGAACACCAATGAGTTGGAGAGTAGGTGCAAAACCTATATCATATTTCAAAAAAAAAAAGGTCAACAAAAAATATTAAAAAAAAATTGAAATTATAATCAAATGTTGAAAATCAATGAAACATATAATGTCAAGTACCGACAAACCCATTATGGTTACCGTTCTTTGAATGGGATTGTCAAATATCTATTTCATGATTGAAAGACGAGTAAATCAGAAACAGGTACTCAAAGAAAACACACAAAAGTAGGTGCTAAAAGTATATCATATTTCAAAAAATAAAAGGTAAACAAAAAATATTAAAAAAATGAAATTATAATAAAATGATTCCAACAGTGTGCTAATTATTATCTCCAGAAGTAATTTCATGATATTTCAAAATTTTGCAAAAATATCAGGAGATTTTTCATAAAATGAAAAGAAAAAGAAAATCTTGCAAAAAACTATATACCTGTATAAAATTAGAGAAAGATCAAAAGTAAAAGGAATTGCTGTTTGCACCCATACGTTTACTATATGCCGAATGTGTTTGCCATGCCAACCCCAAGCTTAGATGGGAATCTAAAACAATATGAACGCATATTTTTCTTATAGATCTTACAAGTCACACTCCTCAGAAATCTGTAACTTCTATTTTTCTTGTAACCATGGTTTTTTCATTCGCCAATAAGTTTGGCTCTTCAAACCAATTGAATATCTCATTATATCAATAATTATGTCATTTTTCTGTTGTAACTCTTTCAATTGAAAGGCATTGAGAAAATGGAAATATATGTCAGAATGGTAGTTTATGAGCCATATGCCTCCTTACCATCCTCAGGAAGATCAGAGGTCCAAAGAGTAAGATTGTCACGAAGGAGCTGCATGATGAGAGTGCTGTCCTTGTAGGACTCCTCATTGAGGCTATCAAGCTCAGCAATGGCTTCATCAAATGCTTGCTTTGCAAGATGACATGCTCTGAACAATAATAAAACTTAGAGATTGCAATAAACATCCATTGACACATTAAAAACAAACTAGATCTATAGAACGAGCATTCATGTTCATCTATTTATCAGCTTTTCATTTCTCATTTTGCTGGGCTTGAAGCCGACCCATCATATCAGCTTTTCATTTCTCATTTTGCTGGGCTTGAAGCCGGCCCATCATATCAGTTCTCCATTTCTGGAAAAAATTAATCATTATACATACAAAAAATATTGCTTTTATGCATGTCATAACTAATAGTTGTCCATTGTCTTAATAAATTTTTCTTTGCATGTCATAAATAGTGGTTGTCCATTGTCTTGATAAATTTTGCTTTGCCAAAAAGGAAAACACATCATACACAGCACAACTGATGTATGGTCTACGGAACCATGGGTATCCAACATCTGTTCCTGATGAAGATGGTGGAGAGCAACTTTATCTTTTCATAATTGATTGGCTTTAGTTTCTGATGATGAACACTCACTATGTTTAAAATCCATTGTAAGCCACTTGAAACGGATGATAGATGACTATATAACGTACCATAAGCCATGCGCCACTATTCTCTCATATTCTTTCGCTGGTTATTTAATGAAAAATTTAGAAAAGAAATCAAGGAGATCCAATTAAAATGGAGAATGAAATTCAAGAGGGCAATTATAAGAACTATAAAGAAAGTTACGATTTCTCAGATTTGACAAGCACTTCCAAATATGACTAAATAATGACTTTTAAAAATAAAAAAGAAAAGATAAAAAATTATGATTGAAACAAAAAAATTGATATTCTTCACAAATGCATATTAACCATACCCATTTATTGACAGAAAAACATCCTAAAATCAAATTGGTCAGAAATCTTGGGTAAAATTTAACATCAATGAAAGAAAATTTACTCTATGGAAGGTCCTAGTTAAATGGCTTATCGTTTAAGAAAAGTTCAACAACAAGCACCAAGAAAAGCTAAAACAGAAAGGAAGTAAACATTACCTCTCAGGAGAGTTCAGTATTTCATAGTAAAAGACAGAGAAGTTCAGTGCAAGGCCAAGTCTGATTGGGTGAGTTGGGGGCAAGTCTGTGGAGGCAGTATTGGTGGCAGCCTACAACAAGCATATTCAGTTAACCACTCACATTCCCATTCAGCAAAATAAAAAATAGGTGTGGAGAGAGAGAGAGATGAAATACACCTGGTATGCCTTCAGTGACTGGTCGGCAGCTTCTTTCCTTCCACTTAATGATTTAAACTCCGCTAAGTACCGATAATAGTCCCCTTTCCTTCCAAAATCAACAAAACCATCTCACAAAACAATTAAGGAAAAAAACTTCAAAACAAATAGGAGGGCCAGGGTTTTTTTTGAGGGGTGTAGGTTGGTGGAAGGGATATTTGCTTTTGAAATTCTCAGAAGAAAAGATATTGAAGTGAAAGATTTGATCACATACATCTTATAATAGAAAACCATGGATTCTGCAGAGTTTGAAGAAGGAACGAGATGCTCGTCAATAACAGTAAGAATGTCGCTGCATATATTAGAGAGCTCCTCTTCTACCTTGTGCCTATAATCCCTTATCCTCTTCACATTCTGATCATTTCCTTTGGCCTCCTCCTTTTGCTCAATGGAAGACATGATCCTCCATGACGCCCTCCGAGCCCCTATAACATTCTTATACCCCACTGACAGCAAATTCCTCTCTTCAACTGTCAATTCCACATCCAATTTTGCCACCCCTTTCATGGCTTCCACCATCTCTTCATTGCATCAAAATCAACATCACTTTTAGAGGGCATTATTGTGTAAATCAAGTTGATTCATAAATCAACACTTTTTAATGGTTAAGGCAAAGGGACTAAACCTGACAATAGTTGTTTTTTATTGAAATTCCCAACAATTTCGATCCAAAAACAGAAAATCCTTATATAATACGGGGAATCTGGTCAAATTTCAGTATTGTGAAGGCATTCCAGTCTCAAAGGACACTGAATTACAAGAAATTTGGCCCCTCAAATGGAGTTAGATGTTTCCATTTGACAGAAAAATATTCAATTAGGTAGACAGATAGCAAGCAAGATAGCTATTAGCCAAAACAAAAAGAAAAATGAAAAATGACAGATACTCAAACTATGCCCAATTCGGGCTGAATTATTTAATCCTAAGTGTAGCTGATTTAACCAAAATCAGAGATATCAAAATGTTCAAGGTCAGGCCCATTCATATCGTGGAAAAGAAAAAAGATGACTTTTTCCTGAAATTTTTCAAAATTCAAGACTACTGAAATATGAAATCTCAAAACATGCACAGCTACTCAGTCTCCTTCCATACAAATACAAATTCTCAGTTTTTTTCAAAGAAACTGTTATAGTAATTACATGAATCCAAAGGAAAATACATACATCATCAAAAAGCTTTTTGAGAATTTAGATATATCAACAAAATTGGAGCAACTAAGGGAGACCCAAATACTCAGTAACTCCATAGAAGAGGACCATATAAATACATATCGCTTCAGTTCTATATAAATAGGTTCATTAAAATTTCGATCCATAAAAAAAGTGAAAAGCAAGAAATACCAAAATCCGAAGATCAAATTACAGCAACAAGGAGACGACAGAATGAAAATTTGATCTAATTAAGCATTTTCCACAGCATCAAAGCACGTAATCCGCATTAAGAACACATAATTTATTTTACAGTCACCGTATAAATAGACGAATAAGCTCAATTGACCATCACCTTATTCATCCTAAATATCAAAGTACACAGAAAACCTCAATTAGACTGTGTTACAAGGGACAGTACAAAGAACATAGAGAAAGTATTTTACTTACCCTCATATCTCTCTGCCTGCTCCGCAAGCTTGGCCTGGTATACATAAACTTCCCTCTCTTTCTCAGTCGTCATCTTCTCTCTCTCTCCTCCTTTTCTCTCTCTTGCTTTTGTATGAGATTCGGTGCTTTAAACTCTGAACCAGTAGATCGGACGACTGAGACAAGGTGAGGTTGGATTCTGGGGAGAATCAACGGCTTGGATTAGTTCTTGAATCTTGGTAACGAGTCATGGCCGTAGATGAAGTCATGAGGTAAAATTGTGACCGTTGGATGTTGGGTAGAAATCAGATCAGATGTTGTCACATGAACTACGGAGTGCTTCGGCTAACTGAGGTTTAACCGCGGTTAAGTCAGTGGGACCGTAGGGAGTTTAGAAGGAAACTAGAGAGAGAGAGACTTGCTTTATGCCGGAAGGAAACGGGCGAGGGACCGAAGGTCATAAAAAAGGTATCGATAGAAGAAGTCGCAAAAGATGGAAGGACTTACAATTTTATTGGATATAGTTTTAGTAAAGTAAAATTATGGATCAAGATCATAGTTGAAAGTATAGTTTTAGTAAAGTAAAATTATGGATTAAGATCATAGTTGAAAGTAGCTCAAAAAGATAGAGAATTTATAGGTGTGGTCTTAAATAAAGTAAAATGACATATTAGGATTCGTATAGGACTCTAATTAATTGGAAAAAAGTTATGATGATGATGATGACAACTTAATTTCAGTATACGATGTCCAAATCAAATATAAAAATAATATTTTAAAACCTCAACATCGCATGTTGTATAATTGGGTTTTTTCTTTTCTTTTTTTTACTTTTCTCTATTTATTGCATTTATATGAAATTTTAGTGTTTATCTAATTCTAGTATGGCGCATCCAAATAAAATATTAAAAAAATAGGTTGAAACTTTAAAATGACCAAACTACTAATCAAGTTGCATAAGACCCCCAAAATGGACTTTCTAATCAATTTACCCACCTAATTTTTCCTAACAACTTCCTCTCTAAAAACCATGTTTCGTGGCAAATACCCTTATTCCCTTACATAACAAATCATTTTCGTTAGAGAAGGTGGTTCCGTGTTTGGAAGAGGCGGTCCGACGATTATTTTGCTGGAATGAGCGATCTGACATTTCATTGTAGCGGTCCGAGGATTATGCTATTGGAGAAATGGACAGTTCAGTGTATTGGAAATCCGGTCCAGCATTTTAAAGGGACAGTATGTCGTTTTGAAGTGGCGATGCGGCATTTTGAAGGGGCAGTCCGGCGTTTTAAAGTGGCAGTTCGATGATTTGGAATGAGCAGTCTGGCATTGTACAAATGCGGTCCGGCATTTCCTTTTATTGGGATCCGAAATTGATTTGTTATGTACAAGAAGGGTATTTTTGTCAAAAAAAATAAACTTTTTGTATTGGGGGTATTCGCTATGAAACATGGTTTTTAGGGGAAAGTTGCTAGGAAAAGTTACGTGGGAATAAATTGATTAGAAAGTCCATTCTGGGTTTTTTTTTTTTTGCAATTTTTACAATATTTTTTTAGCATTTTGTATAGATTCGTCTTGATAAAATCTAGGAAAAGTTGCAAAAAACCCCCAAAACTGACTTTTTACACACTTTACCCCCACCTAACCTTTCCTAGCAAATACCCCATACAAAAGTTCTCTTTTTCTGGACGAAAATACCATTACCTCACATAACAAATTATTTTCGTTGAAGAGGGCGATCCGGTGTTTTGAACAGGCAGTCCAGCGATTATTTTTTGCTGGAATGGCCGGTCCGATGTTTTGAAGTTGCAATCCAGCATTTTGAAGGGGTAGTTCAGTGTTTTAAAGTAGCGGTCCAGAGTTTTGAAGTGAGCAGTCTGGCGTCGTACAAGTGTGGTCTGGCGTTTCCTTTTATTGGGATCCGAAAATAATTTGTTACATAAGGGGAGCGTATTTGGGTCCAAAAAAATTAAGTTTTTGTACAGGGGGTATTTGATAGGAAACATGATTTTTTGTGGGAAGTTGCTAGGAAAAGTTGGGTGGGGTGAAGTACGTAATAAGGTTAAGAGTGTGGACTTAAAAATGACTTAAAAATCCAAATATCCATTTAAAGGGAAAAGATTGTGGACTCATTTTTTTTAATGATAATACCAAATAGCCCCTTAGTTCGATGGAATGCCTATTGAACCCGAGAAAATAAAAGGATTTTAACCCCCTTCTTATATTTTTCATTATCTAAATTACAATAGTTACTTCTTCTTTTTTCTTCTTCTAATAACCCAATCATAAATGGAATTTGAGATGTCGCTTTTAACCTACTTGGGAGGTTCACTAGATGAGAGAGAGTTATGAGGATTCAAAAGAGGTTGCGAGAGAGAGGGAGAAAAAAGATGGTTGAGGAACAGAAAGAAAAGTTAGTGGGAGCTTTTTTTATGAAGGGGCCATTAGAAAAAATCATCGTCGTCATCTAAGCCTTATCTCAGTTATTTGGGGTTGTTATTTGAATCATGTTCTTCTATTCTTCTCTATTAAAATCAAAAGTCATTATATATTTTCTCGCTACTTCTATTCATGTCCTTTTGGGCATTCTCTTTGGCTTTTTAGAGCCTTCCACTTGAACCAAATCATATCTATGATGTATATGGCCAGCTTACAAAAGTTTATTTTCCCTCATCTTATCGCCTATTGAAGCTGCACCTAAGTTCCTTATTATGTATTCATTCTGAAATTTACTATTTCTTGTCTTGCCACTCATCCATCTCAACATTCACGTCTCAGCTACGCTCATCTTATGGATATGTTGTTTCATGACCGCCCAACATTATGTCCAATAAAGCATAGTTGATCTTACAATCATCCTATAGAGCTTCCCCTTCAATCTCAACGGTAATGTAGCGATCACATAAAACTGCAAATATACATTTCCACTTCGTCCACCCACCTCTATTTCTATGTGTGAATCTTCCTCAATCTCTGTTCTCCTAGATTATCGACCAACCCTAGATATCAGAAACAACATCTTTTAGGTATTTCTTGACTGTTAATCTTAACTACTTTCTCATTTCTACTCCTATTATTACCATATTTATATTTTATATATGTTAGCAAAGAAACAAATGAAATTACATAGCAAACTAGATAGAGAGAACAACGAAAACCCAACAAAGTGACCCAACAAAGAGAAAATCAGAAAGATCCAACAGAGACCCAATGGAGACAAAATCACAGGAACCCAATAACAAAATAAAGCAATAAGGAAGAGAAGCAAAAGGAGAGAGTCATCAAACCTGTGAACAGAGAGAAAACAACAAGTGCTCAAGAAGACCACACAAACCCGTGCAAGATGTGGCACAAAAGAACAAACTATCATCCAACAATCGGAAGTCCACCAAGAGGATGAACTAAAACCAGAATCAGAAGTCAAAACCTCCAAATAAGCACGAGCCCGCTATTGATATTTTGTGCAAGAGAAAAGAAGGGCCAAAAGTTACTAGAGAGAGATAGATGAAGCAGGCAACAGCTATCTACCGTGTTGGAATGGAGGCAGTAGTCTATCGTACAAAATATAAGGAGTTATAAGAAGCTTGAGTTTATCAACAGTGTGAATCATGTCAATGGAATGAATCACATGCAAAATATTGGGCTTCAATACCCAATAAAATGGTCTTTTTAAGAGGTTTAGTTGATCAACATAGTGAATCACATCAATGGAATGATGTGACTGGAAATAAGAAGGAAAGCAATAGCTCTCTCTCTATGGCGCAATTTGCAGGGCATCGATATCAATTGCTCTGATACCATGTTAACAAAGAAAGAGAGAAGTATTTTTTTTGTACTTTACTTAGGAAAACCCATATACTTATATAAGTATTTTAGTACATATGTACGTATTACAGCTTTTAAAATAGGAATTGGTTATCCTATACAATAAACTCATTCAAACTACAATAGCATTATCCTTATCCTTCATTACAAAGAGATAGATATTCAAACTACAAAGACGTATATGCTAACATTTAAGCATTTTGCTTTCTCTCTCTAACTTTCCTTGAGCGTTGGTTTTTTTCCTATGATTTGGTGAGTTGGGACGTGCAACTCAATCCAACATAATCTTTTTTTTTATAGAAATTCAAAATATTATTAAATAGTCAAAGGAAGTATAACAAAACTACGAAAATACATCGTCAAAAACCGATGACACAGCTAGAGAAGTGTCGTTTTTCACAAGAGTATCAACCAAAACATTGGCCTCCCAATACACATGAACAAAGGAGAAAGTAAGGGAAATAGAGAGATCTAAAATTTGAAGCAAGAAAGATCGCAGCTCCCAAAGGACCTTCTTTTCCCTCTTACATCAGTTGATAACATTCAAATAATCCCCTTCCACAATACAATTAGTCCCTAATTTTTTTTCAACAGAAGAGTTTAAGACCCTGAAGAAGAGAAAGAATTTAACAAAATTTGCGGAGTTCTCCCCCAGAGGACCTACATAAGTGAACAAGATTTTTCCCTCACAATCCCTCACATCACCTCCATCCCTGCAGACCCAAGATTCCTTAAAGAGCTTCTGTCAAAATTCAATTTAAAAACCCCCTAGAGGGCGGAGACCACCTTCCTCTAGGCCTACAAGTATGGACTCCCAACTGTAATAGGTTAAAAAAATTATACCTCACTCAATCCAACCTAATCTCATGGTCCTAGAGATCATACTGTTTTGAATATCCTTCTCTACCTCTCTCTAACCATTCTCATACTCCTCTCAACCAAACCCTCCACCAAGTTCTCAAAAAAAAAAAAAATATGGACTCTCATAATCTAGCTATAACTGGCCATAACTATTTTTTGTGTGGGCCTTCAATCTACGAAATGTTTTGGAAGGCCACGAATTATGGAGCTATGTCGATGGCTCTATCACTGAACCAATAAATAGGGTCGTCAATTCCAAGTGGACAACAAATAATGTGAAAGTAAAGACATGAATCATAGAGTCAGTTGAGAACTCTATTGCTGTCAATCTGAGCC
The DNA here is from genome assembly GCF_054954075.1 of Amborella trichopoda. NCBI lineage: Eukaryota > Viridiplantae > Streptophyta > Magnoliopsida > Amborellales > Amborellaceae > Amborella > Amborella trichopoda. The sequence continues at coordinate 9,542,593 of NC_142339.1, forward strand.
ATTTAAACACAACAAAGGCTATGTGGGGAATATCTCAAGCATATATATGCAAGGATGTATCAACTGGAGCAAGAATTAAGTTCATTGAATCAAGGATAAAAAAATGTTCAAGAATTTTATTATGCAATGATGATTTGGAATGAAATGGATATGATAGATGTCGAGATTCCTGTAGGGGCTATAGACATCATACTCAAACTCAAGCAATATTCACGCTCTCGACAATTTTTAATGAAACTACGGTCTGAGTTTATACATGTGCGAGCCATAGTTATCAATCGGGAAGGTAACCATGATATTGATAGAATTCTTCCTAAACTATTGGCAAAATAGACTCGATTAAAGTCACTGTCAATCCATGGTGATTCTTTTAAAGATTCTGCATTTTTAGCTACTTTTAGTGAAGGGGAAAATCGAGATATACACAAGGTTCATTGTTACCACTGTCGGGAGTTGGGTCATTTAGCTAATAATTGCAAGAAGAAGAATATCTGCAACTACTGCAAAGAAGTTGGACATCTAATTACTAAATGTAGAAAACCCCCCAAAATAAGAGGCCACCTTCCAGAACCTATGTTGTAGTTACCACCACTTCAGAAAGGGCCAACACTCTCACTCTGCCTTCTACTGCACCTGCACCAACATTCCATTCCTCTCCAAGTCAGTGTACTCCTCACACACCATAATTTCTTCAACAAGTCATATAAGCATTCCATGTTTCTGGTTTTGGTAAGGTTGATCTTAAAACTTCTTGGGTATTAAATTCTGATGCCTCCAATCATATAACCGGCAACTTGACATTCTTAAAACAAGTTGTTCCATATAAAGACAATCAGAGCATTCATATTGCAAATGGTCAATCCCTTCCTGTAGCGAAAGTTGGCTCATTGCTCATTACGCCCTCTACCTCTCCATCTTTGTATCTTTCTAATGTTTTCCATATACCTAGTTTATCTGCCAATTTAATTTATGTTGGTCAACTTGTTAGACAAAATTATATTGTCTCATTTTCTACTTCAAGATGCTTGATACAGGACCCTATGAGCGAGGAAGGTGATTGGGAAAGGCCGTAAGAAGGGGAAAATCTTTGTCTTGGGCTTCAAAACCGACTCAACCTCTACTAAGTGTTTTTTTTTCTCCTTTTGATTCATAAATAAATTATGCAAATAAACTTTGGAGGTTTTGATATTATCATTTAGGCCATCCTCATCATTTGAACTTGTCATCTTTGTTTTCTTTTGGTGCTTTATTGAATAAAATCGTTACTAAGTCTATGGTCGAAAAATATTGTGAAGATTGTATTCTTGCCAAAGTTGTGACTTTACTTTTCAGTTCTAATTGGACTCAGGGCGCTACTGCTTTTTATTTAATTCATAGTGATGTGTGGGGACGGGTACCCATTAGTTCTTTAACTAGAAAATTTTATTTTGTGTCCTTCATTGACGATTGGTCTAGATATTCTTGGATGTATCTTTTGCATCGAAAATCTGAAGTATTGCAGGTGTTTAAAGAATTTCATGTCATGGTGGTTACCCAATTTAACAAGCGGGTGAAAATTTTGTCTACAGACTCAAGTGGAGAATATATGTCAACAACATTCAAAGATTTCTTGGCTAAAGAAGGAATTTTAGATCAAAGAAGTTGACATCATACACCACAACAAAATGGTGTTGTAAAAAGAAAAAATAGACACATTCAAGAGACTGCTAGGGTACTTCTTCTACATTCCAATATGCCTAAAGTACTTTGGGCATAAGCCTTCTTAACTAGTTTATACTTAATTAATAGGTTACCTACTCATATATTGAATAATACTTCTCCTACAAGAGACTGCTAGGGTACCTACACATTCAAGAGGCTGCGATGGTACTTCTTCTACAATCCAATATGCCTAAAGTACTTTGGGCATAAGCCTTCTTAACTAGTGTATATTTAATTAATAGGTTACCTACTCTTGTATTGAATGATACTTCTCCACTAGATAAATTAATTGGGTATCCCCTTAACTATTAATTACTTCGAACCTTTGGTTGTATTTGTTTTGTTCTTTTACCTCCAACTGAGCGATCTAAGTTAGATGCTAAGTCTATCAAAAGCATGTTTGTCGGATATGGAGAAACTCAAAAAGGATATCGTTGCTATGATTGGGAAGCTAAGAAATTGAGAGTATCTCAAAATGTAGTTTTTTAAAAAAATATTCATCTTCACCTCAGTCATTACCCTTGAGTTCATTTGTTAGTTATATGTTTTTCTCCTTTCCTGATAATCTGCAGCAATCTGACAGCAGGCAAGGGATTCCCTGACTACACCTCTACCATCACCTCCGGAACGAGGTACTGCAAATACTCGACCACCTCCTCCTCCATCATTGGAGTTGCGACGCTCCACTCGAATTCCTAAACCACTTGTTCGTCTTTCTTTAATCTCTACACTCGAACCATTCTGCATTCCTAATTCTTACAAACATGCAACAGAAACTGTAAAGTGGGGTCCAGTCATGCAAACAGAAATTGAGGCCTTTGAGGTTAACCATACTTGGGATTTGGTCCCACTTCCCAGAGGTCATACTGTGGTAGGAAGCAAATGGGTCTATACAGTAAAATTAAAATATGATGGAACATTGGACCGGTATAAAGCTAGGCTTGTCACAAAGTGTTATAACCAAGAAGATGGCATCGACTATGATGATACTTTTACGCTGGTTGCTAAAATGACCAGCATTCGAGCCTTGATTGTGGTTGCTGTTGTACGCAATTGAGACATCTTCCAGATGGATGTCAATAATTCCTTCCTCCTTGGGGACTTTTTTGAAGTTGTTTATATGAGACCGCCGCCTGGGTATCCCAGTTCGTCTCCTCATATGGTGTGTAAATTACAAAAAGCCATTTATGGGCTAAAAACATGCACCTCATACTTGGTTCGAAAAGCTAAAGAGTACGTTGAAGAGTATGCTTCAGGGTGCAAGCTACCATCAAAGTAACAATGGCTACTCTTTCTACATTTCACCCACATCCAAAAGGTATGTCTTTGGCTTGATTTATGTTGATAATATCTTAATTATATGTGATGATCATCAAGGTATACAAGTCTTGAAAATGGTTCTCCAAAATTCCTTTCAAATGAAGAACTTGGACCATAGTACCTATTTCCTAGGACTTGAATTTCTCGCTCACCCAAAGGCTATTGAATTAGTAAAAGAAAATACATTAAGGATTTGGTAGCAATGGTTGGACGCACAAATGATAGGCGAGTAGATACACCATGGCTGTCTTCTACATGTGGCAAAATTATCTGATTGCAGCGACTTCTGGTAGATCTTAGCGTCACTGCGGTTTCCCCTACTTCCCTATTTTGCGACAATGAAAGCGCAGTGAATTACCAACCAAATTTTTTATGAACGAACAAAGCATATTGAGGTAGAATGTCATTTTGTACGAGAAAAGTTTGAATGAGGAGATATATCACTACCCATATTCCTTCTAAAGATCTGATTGTTGACATCTTCACTAAGAAATTATCCAAAAAGCGTCACGATTATTTGATGCGCAAACTGATGTTGTTACACCCCAATCAGTTTGAGGGGGAGTGTTAGCAAATACGTCCTTATAGTTTGAATGTCTATCTCTTTGTAAAGTATGATAAGGATAAAGCTCTTGTAGTTTGAATGAGTTTGTTGGTATAGAATAACCAATTCCTATTTTAAAGGTTGTAACATGTACATGTGCACTAAAATACTTATATAAGTATATAGGTTTTTTCCAAGCAAATACAAGGAAAATACTTCTCTCTTTCTCTCTCTGTTAACAATATATTTTATTTTAGTCTGACTAATTTTAAAACTTTTAGACTCTAAAGCATCCTTTCAACATCCTAACTTTGCGTTAATTTATCTCTAGTCTCATCGATCAAAAATATATCATCACGAATAACATATATCATGGTGCCTCATCTGGTTAACTTGTCCACCAAAACAAAGACATGGGTTCAATGTTGACCCCTGATATAGGCAAATTACTTGTCGCTTTACTAATTGTTTGCATACTAACTAGCGCTCATTCATACACATCTCTCACTATATCAATATAGCCTCCGGTGACTCTTTTCTTTTCCAATACATACCAAATTAAATCTCTAGAAACTCTATTATATGTTTTCTCTAAATGAATAAAGATCGCGTGTAAGCCTTTTTCCTTCGCCCTAAATGTCTCAATCAGTTTCCTAAATAGAAAAATAGCTTCGATATCTAACCTCCCTAAATATTGTAATTTTGACAATGAAAACATAATTCCTTGGGTATCAGTCCATGGACCTTGAAGGTCTAAAGTGTGAGGTTATTGTCCAAAAAAATGAAAAACAGAAATAAAAAAGTATGAATGTAAAACATAAAATTGAAAATATTTTTTATAACAACCATAATTCAAATGAACTTGAGTTTTATCTGAAATGATATTTATCTGAAATTTGGGTTCTAGTTTTATTTTTATAAGTAGAATTAAACAACAATAATAAAAATAATCTGAGTAAAATATTAATTAAAATAAATTTAAAGGTATTTTGGTTAGTTCGATTTAAAGTATTTTTAATCATTTATATTTAGTTCTCTTTAAAAAAAAAAATTATATATCCCAAAATTCAGATAAATATGTTATTTAAATAAAATATATAATATATAATTGATTTTTGGCCATTAGATATGGATGTGGATGGGATACTTTTCCTTAAAATAAATCTCTGTAAATTAATCTCTGAAGTGAGATACGTCATTTTGAGGTGGTAATCCCCTTTCAGGCCCACACCTTTTTGGAAATGAGATATTGTCTGAATTTTCTCTCAATTGAGAGAGAGAGAGATGCATGAGCACGTGGATAAGTATGGGAGAGAGGAATGATTGGAATTTGAAGTATTTTTTAAAGAAATTATAAATTATTGTATTAACAATTACAAGGGGAATGATTGGAATTTGAAGTATTTTTTAAAGAAAATATAAATTATTGTATTAACAATTACAAGGGGAATGATTGGAATTTGAAATATTTTTTTAAAAAAATATAAATTGTTGTATTACCAATTACAAGGGGTTTACTAATAATAGATAGATAGTTTCCATTTGAGGCATAGGGCAGGCACATGGACATGGGATGGAAGAATGGTTGGATTTTGGAAGATCTTCGGATTAAAATATAAAAATATTGCATTTTTGTGGGGAAATAATGTCACCCACTATTATTATAATCGGTCATGTACTATGGAAAGAAATGGATGTTTCTACACCCAAAACACAATTAAGACTTAAGGGCCCATTTGGTTCCCTAGAAAGAATTTTCTTGAAAATTCTAAGGATTTGAGGTTCATGGGAGATGGAGGGTACGGGGTTTGTTGGAGAGAGATGATTAGAGGTGAATGAAGATTTATTTTCAAATGATAAGTTTTCTACTTGTTTATTTTTTTTTTTTTTGGTGATTAATTGGGGATGACATGCCCCTACCGATATTTTTCAAATAAATTAGGGAGTTAGTTTTTTTTTTTTTTTTTAAAGTGTAAGTGAATGGTGTCAGCAGCAAGATTGAAAACCACAACGTGTAACAAGACATAGGGTGCTACCACCACGAACTCAACCTCTTTGCTAAGACGTCAAATAGGGGACACTAACCAACACGCCAAACTGAGATAAAAGCAAAGATGGCACGTAGATTTCCCCAATTTGAGTAACCATAGAAGAATAAGAAATTAGTTTTCAAGGACCCACACAGGAAAGGAAATTTGTTTGATCAGGATGCGCTCTCCCCGTTTCAGTCCGTGCTTATTTGGCAAGGATAGAAGGTTATATGACTTGGTCATAGGACAGTGGTCGTTGATCTAGGTCGAAGGGTGGCACGGGTGCAGGCGTTGCAAGAAGTTGCAGGTGATCAAAGTCGAGCTGAAAGCTTAAAATAAGATCTTTGCCATATCACAAGTTGAACTTTAGTGACTCCAAGGGCGGAAATGGCCCAGTCGGCCAAGTTCTAAAAAACTAAGGCTTTGGCCACAAAATGTGGCTCGAGGGCCATGACAGGGACACCCCGGTCTGACCCTCATTTTCTTTATTTATTTATTTTTTTTTTAAATTTTTGTTGGGGCCATTTTGCCCGACCCATTGCCAGCCCTATTGACCCCTTTATCTTCCTCAAGAGGAGTCAATGGGACCTTAGCATCTGCTTCTTGGGCTACCTCAAGATAGAGGAGGTTTTTTGGTGTCAAATATCGAGAATAAAATGGCTTAAGGAAAGTGACCAGAACTTTTCCATGTGATTGCAAATGTAAGAAGAAAATCAAATAATTTACAAGGGCTTAGAATCGCTAAAATAGTCAAGCGGCCCCAAAAAAATTAGTGAAGTGATTCAACCCACAATTGTGCTAATAAAGTGAATAAATTTTAGAATCCTTTCATTCTTAGATACTTCCTCAAGAATGTACAAATCATGGTCTGGGTTTGTAATCCTAAATAAGCAAGGGATTTTTTTGTAACTTGACCCACTTAAGTCACTTGAACTAAATGATTACATATTTGTTCTAAGTTCCAAACTGAGAAAATACTTACATTACTATGATGTTGGTTCAAGTTTTCAGTCCAGAATGAGCAATATTTTGGTAATTTCACCCCAAGTTATTTGGGCCAAAAGAAATAAGTAACCCTACTTGTTTCACATTACAAACCCGTAACAAGATTTTTTTAATGAAAAATATTCCAAGTTTAGAACTCCAAACATAGAGTTTATTTAAATCATCTGTTAGTTACTTAACTAACCAAAGTATCAATATGCCCTCACTTATAGTTTGGCCATTTTTCTCACAAAATAATTGAGAAGGTTCACAAGTGATAATTTTTAAAAGGGACGCGATTCCACAAACAGCATCCCCTAAACCATCAAATATCCATCTTGTAGATGGATGTTAAGGCTGAGTCCCTAAATTCAAAGTAAGGCGCAAATGCAGCTAGTGTCGAAGGATGTTTTTTAATATCAGAAATCATTGTGACGCCTGATATTTATTTTGATATCTAGTTATAAAAATTTAGAGTTTTAAAAATAGTATAGATCGAGTAAATCTATGAGTACTTGAAAATATTGAAAATTAGCCGTCTAAAAATGCATTAATGGATATACTATTTCTAAGATTTGAAATCCATTTTTGTTTCATGTCCATATATCTTCAGGTTGAAATGATTGATTTGAGGATTTTTGAGCAACCTCGTCTAGTGAATTTTTGAGGTGCGCCTTAATTTGATTGTTTGGAGCCTCACCTTTATATAAACTTTTTTCAAACTTAAAATTGTCGGTGTTCAATTATAGGGTGTAGTTTGTATAGAGCCTAGACTCTAAACCAGTGTTTAAAAAAACGCCGAGTCGAACCGGACTCGCCCGGTTCGACTCAAAAATCGCCATGGACGGATCGAATCGGCGAAAAAAACGGGAATCGTCCTGTTCTAGAGAGAACCGGACGATTCTATACAGTGACTCGCCGATTCACTATATGGAATCGGCGAGTCCGTACGGAATTTTTTATTTTTTCTTTTTTCTTTTCTCCTTTTTTTTTTTATTTTTTTATTTTTTTATTTTTTTTTTATTTTTTTTTGTAATCCATGAAAGATTTTTTTGTAATCCATGATAGATTTTTTTGTAATACTTGATCGATTTTTTTGTAATCAATGATCGAATTGTTTTTTTTTTTTTTGTAATCCATGATCGAATTTTTTGTTTTTTTTTTTTTTTTGTAACCCATGATAGAATTTTTTGTAATCCATGATCAAATTTTTTGTAATCCATGATCGAAATATTTGTTTTTTTTTCTTGCAATCCATGATCGAATTTTTTTTTTTTTTTTTTTTTTTTGTAACCCATGATAGAATTTTTTGTAATCCATGATCGAATGTTTTGTAATGCATGATCGAAATGTTTGTTTTTTTTTTGTAATCCATGATCGAAATGTTTGTTTTTTTTTTTGTAATCCATGATCGAAATTTTTTTTTTTGCTTTTTTTGTAACCCGTGATTGAGTTTTTTGTAATCCATGATTGAATTTTTTGTAATCCATGATCGAATTGTTTTTTTCTTCTTTTGTAATCCACGATTGAATTTTTTGTTTTTTTTTGTTTGTTTTTTTTTGTAATCCATGATCGAATTTTATGTAATCCATGATCGAATTTTTTGTAATCCATGATTGAATTTTTTGAAAATTTGTGATTTTTTTTTTTTAATCCATGATCGAATTTTTTTTTGTAATCCATGATAGAATTTTTTGAAAATTTGTGATTTTTTTTTTTTTAATCCATGATCGATTTTTTTGAAAATTTGTTTTTTTTTTTTTTTAATCCATATTATTCAAAGAGAAAATGAGAGAGATGATAATTCTGAGGCCACCCTATCCCAGTCATATTATTCACATATCGAGTCACAACAGCAACAGTGTAGGGATGAGCACGACAGTGCAGGTGAGCATGAAGGATGGACAATCTTCGGGGATTTTAGATTGGGAACACAATAAAACACTAACACTCGGGGATTTGGGAATAGTCAGACGCCTACTAATATCGATGATTCGTTTTTAGATCGAATCAATGAATTGTTAAACAAATTCAATCAATGGCACCAGCGTGACCAAGAAGAACAATAACGTCGTCTATCATTTTATTTTTAGATCATATGTTACTAATTTTATGCTTTATTGTAGTCCATGCATGTTGATATACTTATTCCATGATAATTATATGTTCATTCTTTTGTGTGATGTAAATTAAATGCTGAATGGCGGTTCATGCAAGGAAAGAACATATCAATATTCGCATATTCATTCAAAAACATGAAAATTCTTAATGGAGTACCCTCATTTCTTATTGAATTCCTAAAAAACAATATTTATAATGAATTTTAATAATTTTCTGGGATTTTTTTTAAGCTTTATTCTGACCGATTCACCCGATTCCCGATCCGGATCGCCGATTCGTCGATCCGGATCGGTTTTTTGAAAGCCCTATCCGGGTCACCGATCCGTTTTTTAAACCGTTGCTCTAAACCAGTGTTTTAAAAAACGCCGAGTCGAACCGGACTCGCTCGGTTCGACTCGGAAATCGGCGAGTCCGAACAGTGAATCGGCGAGTCCCGTACGGATTTTTTTTTTTTTTTTTTTGTAATCCATGATAGATTTTTTTGTAATACTTGATCGACTTTTTTGTAATCCATGATCGAATTGTTTTTGTTTTTTTGTAATCCATGATCGAATTTTTTGGTTTTTTGTAACCCATAATAGAATTTTTTGTAATCCATGATCAAAATGTTTGTTTTCTTTTCTTGTAATCCATGATCGATTTTTTTATTTAATTTTTTTTTTTTGTAACCCATGATAGAATTTTTTGTAATCCATGATCGAATGTTTTGTAATACATGATCGAAATGTTTGTTTTTTTTTTGTAATCCATGATCGAAATGTTTGTTTTTTTTTTTGTAATCCATGATTGAATTTTTTGTTTTTTGCTTTTTTTGTAACCCATGATAGAGTTTTTTGTAATCCATGATTGAATTTTTTGTAATCCATGATCGAACTGTTTTTTTCTTTTTTTGTAATCCACGATTGAATTTTTTGTTTTTTTTTGTTTGTTTTTTTTTGTTTGTTTTTTTTGTTTGTTTTTTTTTGTAATCCATGATCGAATTTTATGTAATCCATGATCGAATTTTATGTAATCCATGATCGAATTTTATGTAATCCATAATTGAATTTTTTGAAAATTTGTGATTTTTTTTTTTTAATCCATGATCGAATTTTTTTTTGTAATCCATGATAGAATTTTTTGAAAATTTGTGATTTTTTTTTTAATCCATGATCGATTTTTTTGAAAATTTGTTTTTTTTTTTTTAATCCATATTATTTAAAGAGAAAATGAGAGAGATGATGATTCTGAGGCCACCCTATCCCAGCCATATTATTCACATATCGAGTCCCAACAGCAACAGTGTAGGGATGAGCACGAAATACTGTAAATTAAATGCTGAATGGCGGTTCATGCAGGTAAAGAACATATCAATATTCGCATATTCATTCAAAAACATGAAAATTCTTAATGGAGTACCCTCATTTTTTATTGAATTCCTAAAAAAAAATATTTATAATGAATTTTAATAATTTTTTCGAATTTTTTTTAAGCTTTATTCTGACCGATTCACCCGATTCCCGATCCGGATCGCCGATTCGCCGATCCGGATCGGTTTTTTGGAAGCCCAATCCGGGTCACCGATTCGTTTTTTAAACCATTGCTCTAAACAATTAAATTAGAGCCTACCTTCAAATAGTACCGAGAAATTTGGTTTCAATACTGAAAATATTTTTTGATAGCCTTAAAATATATTTTCGTCTTTATTTATAAAGTTTAAAGATTAAAAAATAGTATAGATTTCTAAAAATGCGTTACAATATACACTATTTGCAAAACTTGAAATCCATTTTTTTTTTTCTCAAATCCATGCATCTTGATGTCGAGATGGTCAATTTGAAGATATTTTTTGAGGTAGACTCTAATTTGATTATTTAGAGCCTCAGCTCTACATAAACTTTTCTTAAGTAATATAAAAAAAAATCTTATTTTTAATGTTTTTTTTTTTTTTTTCCAGATTGATGCTCACCATCTTAGTCATGGATTTTGGAGAGAAAACTCGTTCAAATAGATGAGTCAATGAACTCATCAAAACCTTACCCTTTCCAAAAAGTATATGTTTTAACGGTGAATTAGTTGTGACCTAACCACCTCATTGGTTTCTTTTGGTTTGAGCATTTTATTGATATTTCCCTTACTTTTTATATTGATTCTTCTTCTAGGTTGCTATGTACAATTTCCTTGCTTTCACTAGTGGGTGAGATGTACTAAGGTGCCCACCTTATACTATGCAAGTAAGGCACACCGATAAATTTTTATTGAAGATGTAGTTCCCATGTCATAAACATTACAATAGCTTGAACATTCACATTCAACCATGATAATGAAATAACATTCACATTAAACCATGAAAATGAAATTTAAAATTCAAAAAGCAATGTAGATCAAGCATATCTTTTTTTTTGTGGGTATATTAGTGGGGATTCTAGGCCATAATCAATTTTTTGAAAAGATCAAGCAAATCTATAAACATATAAAAATCTTGAAAATAAATGGTCCAGATAACTTGTTATAAGATGTACTCTTTTAATCCTTGAAATTTTTGTTTCTTTATTTTCTTTATATCTATACATCTTAAAGTTGAGATGATCAATAGGAAAGTTTTCTAACTTTGGAACATTGTTTGGTATTGGATTTTTTATATTGGATTTTTTATGGGCACTTTACTTCTATAGTATAAGGTTACAACCCTATATAAATTTTTTCCTCCACTGATATGACTTCCTCTCCTTTGCTACTTATTAACCTGACCTCTTTCTGCCATTTTTTTAATGGGAATATTTTTCAACATTCTACAATTTCTCCAAGACCAAGTCCGGTTCTTAGAATGTATGCCCATGCAAACAGACACACACATACATGCGAGTACACTTAAGACAATCAGTGTACATAGATCTTAGAAATGCAATTGTTGCTTAACATGAATTCTTCTCCTAAATGAGGCCTCACAAAAATTAAGGTAAACAAAGGTTTGTGACTTAATCTTGCTAACAATTCTAACCATCAGGATATTGGATAGTCCAATTTATTATAGTGAGGTCCATTGCATGAATCATGGAAGGATATTGAGGCGAATGCAGGGTGTATTATTTGAAAGGATACAAGAAAGGCAATTAAGGACAATCTGAAAATCAGCCCTGAGTAATTTGCCCACATTCCATGATGTCCTCCAACCAGCCATTCTTTAGAACAAGACGATCGTCACAGGCAGAATGGCGTCCTGTATATGTCGAAATGCTTTGAAGATGTCAGCTGAGGCTCCTGATCATAAAACACACAAATAATTACTATAACATGAGATAATTTGTTCATAAATGAGAGAGAGAAGCTTACAGGAAACACTATCAAATGACAACTCCTTCATAGTCATACACACACAAGTACCACTCTGCTTTTGGTGAATCACACATATATATACATTTATAATTCACAATTGAACAAATGCTGGCACAAAAACAGACGTGTATGTAAATATTAATGCAGTATGCACGTATGGTAAGCAAAAGTTAAGATATATTTAAACACGGCAAGTTGAGGGAAATGATAAAGCATGATTATGACTCTATGCATGGTGAGTGGACAAGTCAAAACCTGCTTCATCCCTTCCCATAAAACCCTTTTCAAAAGGCAGGTGAGAGGACCATTGCCACCTATAAGACCCGAGTGGGCCCCACGTATCGCAGACCTCATGGCATTAAGTAGACTGCCGTATGTTGTTCCAGAACCAGTGAGCAATGCTTGGATGAAGCAATAAGTCATAGTGCCGGTATTCGTGCCCTCTGATAGAGCCTGCATGTACATAGCAATATGATAACTAACCTTGCTCCAACTTTACTTACAAATCATACAATGCTTTTCTTTGATATACGCATGTGATATTTATATATGTATAATCTGATTATCTTTTCCTGTGTGTATAAAAGAACAGTTTCAATGTAGCCCTGTGAATTAACTAATAAATTTCAAAAACCTGCTATTCTATACTAAATTACAAATAATCACACTTAATCAAATCCAGCATCACTTAGCTCACAGTTTTGAAAATCTGAATGGACTTGATTGGGCAAGCTGAGTCCGACTCAAGTGGCTAGCCTACTTGAAAATCAGGTTCCAGTTGGGTATCCTTTAAAAAATAAAGGAAAAAGTCGTGTTACCCAGAATGAGTCATTCAACTTTTGCAAGTTGGGCAAAAGCTTTTCCCTTCTTTCATTTTCCTCTTTTCCATTTTCAAAACGAGCAGACCCATAGTTCAAATATCTGCGATCGGAAACCTATGTGTTCATATTACATAGGTGTTTTAAGATCTACAGCATGAACCATGTGTTATTATTCTGATATTCTGAAATGGTTTCTTTTAGGAGTATTATGAAGCTTTTTTGAGACATTACCCCTTTGAATGGCACCAGAAGCCTTTCTCAATTGTCGAGAATGCAGCTTGAGATTAGATTTATTTTTCATTACATATCCCATTTCATTTGTCAATCTATTTCTTAAATAGTCTAGCAAGAGTGAATTTGTCAGCGTATCACATCACACAAGTTGCCATTATTTCTTTTCTGAAGCTGTTACTATACTTTTAAGGTAAAGAGAGTTACAAGCAAGTTGCCATTATTATAGCTGTATATGTAGTTAATGCAGTTTTGTATAGAGGATTTAAGATTCTCATAAAGAAAATTATAGTATTGTTTACCGAGGTATCTGAAGACTTTTGATGGTCATCACAACCACTGAAAGATACGGCCTCCCCACCACTTGTACCCTTGTATGCACCAGATGGAGGGTTGTGATTCTCCCATTGGTAGTACCCATAGCTGCATCTCCAGATAAGGGAGCATGAGAAAAAGTAATTGCATATTAGTATGGCTGCCATTTACCTTATCATTTTATATCAGTGTATTGGCAAGGACATGTGCAATACAGGACTATCTACAAGCGAAAAGTGTAAGGACAAAAGTTCAGCAATTTTCTAAACTCGGACATGGCACCCAGAAATTCATAAACAACTGAATAACCCATTCCTTTTGATGATGAAAAATAAATAATTACACTTACCCTACTTCTGCAAAATCATGTGCAACAATGACACATGTTGTGTGTGTTAGGAGAATCCAACAACACAAAACACTCGATAGATATGTTGATGCAAAAGGCTAGTGTAGACATGGGAGATCATTGTTGACGTCCATGTTTGGAAATTTTTATTCCTTTGAATTGTGCTGAAGGAATGTCTGCTAAATAGACATCGAGTTCACATATTGGACAAATTGGAATGGCAAAATGCCAGGCCAGCCCTGGCCCTGTTCCCCTGAGGGCTGGCCTAGGCCCGGCCCGGAGTGGGGCAAAGAGGCCCTGGTCCAGGCCCTATCTCAAAAAGCTCCATAAAACTTCTTTAAAGATACCATTTCAGAATCTCAAAATAATAACACTTTTTGTATCTAACGACCATGAAGGTATGTATTATATGACCTCTCCTCAGAAAGTAAATAAGAGTGTGAAATGCTTGTAAAAGGTCCTAACCCACCTCATCAGACGCCTAGGAATGCATACAAAATCACAACAACAACAACAAAAAAAAGATCTCTAATAACCAGGGCTTAGCTCCCCTTAAACCGTATGCAAGCATAATATTCCAAATCATGTGCTGTTGGTTTTTTTTATCAGTTAAAATTTGAAATTATCGATTTTAAATCATATAAAAAACAATTTGCTCATATTAGGATCTTAATATTTACTTGTTTAAAAATACTCTTCAAAAATAAAAACAATTGAAATCAACAACATTATGACAAAGACACCACAAAGAAACTCTAAAAGATGTCTTTGCTAGTCTTCTAGTCTCAAATAAGTGTTGCTCCACAAAATATGTAACAAACATGCATCAGAGATAGCCCGCAAAATATGAAGTAAAAATAAAAGAAAGAATAAATAACAAATAAGAAGAAGGAAAAACAAGCACATCATGCAACACCAGCTACTAACCGGTTTACTCTGCACAGGAAAGGTAAATCCAGTACGGTGCCACTGTGACAAGCATCTACGATCGCATGAAGTTTAACACCTTCAGGAAGGGGCCTGACAATTGTTTCATTGATTTCATCATCAACAATCATTCCTACAGTTTCATAGTCTAGAGGGCACAGGGTCTCATCATATCCATCAATTTCATCTCCACTAGAATCCCTTTGTTGTGAGCCATGACCAGAGTAATGAAAGACTAATGAATCTCCTGGTTGACAATCTTGAACGAGCCAACGCATAGCCGTTCTCATGTTTTGCTTCGTGGGTATTCTATAAGGATCTCTTTCGTCTTCTGCATATTAAGTTAACAGGAAAAATAAGATTGTGTAATAACCAAGACAAGCACAAATAATTAGCAAAAGCAGCGGTATAAATGGTCAATTAAGTTTCTAAACCCAGGTTATTTGCTAATTATTTGTGCTTATGCTTGTTTCAAAACCTGGGTTTAACTTGTTACCTTGTTACAAGTTAAACCCAGGTTTATTGTCGAGAAAATGAAAAAAAATGGTCACATGCCATATGAGATAATAAAATATGCACCTCTATAGAAAATGGAGTTCCCTTTCTCTTCGACAATTTTTAACACGGAGAAAAAGCAATAAAAGAACCCATTATTTGGTGAAAAGAAAAGAAAAAATTACAAAATATTATGTTGGGTTCCCATTGTAGATGATTACTAAATGGACTCTAGCCTCATTCGATTTGACATCTTACTAATATCATCCCTTGCAAGGCCTTTAATCAAAGAATCGGCTCAATTTTCCTTTAATCTTACATATTTTACATTAATCACTCCATCCCCAAATAACATTTTAAAGAAAAATACATTCTCGCAATATGTGTAGATTTTTCATTATATATATCATTACAAGCCCTCGCAATAGTAGCTTGATTATCACAATATATTGATCTTACAGGTATTGGTTTTAGTCATATGGGAATGTTATATAACAAATTATTTAGCCATTCGGTTCATTTGCCGGCAGAGTCTAAAGCAATAATTTCAAACTCCATAATAGAGCGTGAAATATATGTTTGTTCATTTGACCCCCATGATCTCGCACCTCTCACTAATGTAAATATCCATCCAGATGTTGATAGTGAATCTTAGATTTCATTATTCTAATTAGCATCACTATACCCTTCCAACACTCCAGGATAACCAACATATATTATCTCATAATTAATAGCTCCTTTCATGTATCTTAATACTCGAGATATAGCATTTCAATGCTCTTTATTAAGTTTCTCCACCGCATATGCAATGTTAGGCCTCGTGCTAGTCATTGCGTACATTAAATTACTAATTAAACATATTCAAGTTGAGATATACCTCTCCCATCATTTTTCTTTAACTTAATATGAAGATCTATAGGGGTGGAAATTGACTTACTAACAATATACTCAAATTTATTAAGCATTTTCTCATTGTAGTGAGATTGAGTCAAAATTAATATTTTTTCTTTTCTCACTATTTTGATACCAAGTATCACATCAGCCTCTCCTAAATCCTTTGTCTCGAAGTTAAATGCGATAAACTTTTTAGTTTCCTCAACAATTTCTAGATTAGAGCCAAAGATAAGCATGTCATCTACATATAAACAAATTATGACACACAAAGAATTTATTTTATTATTATATACACATTTATCAGCCTTATTTCCCTTAAAAGCGTTTAACATCAACATATTATCAAATTTCTTATGCCATTATTTAAATGTTTGTTTTAGTCCATAAAGAGATTTGACCAGTTTACAGACTTTATTCTCATGACCTAGCATTACAAACCTTTTGGGTTGTTCCATGTATATATTTCTCCATTTAAGTCACCATTTAATAATGCAGTTTTTACATCCATTTAATATATGACTAGATGATTAGTAGAGGCTATTGCTAAAAGCAATCTAATGGTAGCAATTCTTGCTACTGGTGTATATGTGTCAAAATAATCAATACTTTCTTTTTGTTTAAAACATTTAGCAACTAATCTTGCTTTATATTTATTACTAGAACCATCAGAATTCATTTTCCTTTTAGAAATCCATTTACAACCAATGGGTTTAGAAATAGGTGGAAGATCTACTAATATCCAAGTTTTATTAGCTATAATGGAATCCACTTTATCATTAATAACTTCTCTCCAAAAATTGCATCTTGAGATGCCAATGCTTCATTTAGAAATGTAGGATCTTCCTCCATATTTAAGACTAAAGGTAATGAGTTCAAAATTTTATTTTGATTAGCCTCAACAAGATAAATATAAAAGTTAGGTCCAAAATTGTAAGATAGATCACCTTTAACTGGAATACACGTAATGGGAGATAAGAAGTGTTAAGTGTGTGTACCACAGTTTAAAAATCTAGTATGACTAGACACATCTGTACAACTATGGTTTACAAATAAAATTTTATATTTCTTAGTATATATAATACAAGTAATTTTATTTTTCTCGGTATATATATAATGCAAGTTTCCTTTTTATACCACATTTTAAATGGATGGGGAGGTGGTAGAAGGGCTTCGAATCTTGTAATGAGCCCGTCCACAAATTTTTTATTTTTTTCTATATTGTCAAGTGTCCTAAAGCATTGATACGAGATGCCAACCGAAAGATGTAAAACTGATATTAACCCATCATATAATTGTAATTTTATTGAATAAATAATTATTGGAAGAGTATATAAAGAGGCTATTTACTTTGGATAATTGTTTCATGCAGGCCGGACCGCATTTCTACATATGCGGTCTAGAAAGTGTAAAGCGTCAATTTTAAAGATGGATGTAAATAGGTATTCCATCTAAAAACAATAAAAACGAACGGTCCAAATGTTTTCTGACCATAATTATTATTTCTATTTTTAAATTTTTTTAATTTTTTTTTGTTTTTCATATTCATGATCTCTATGTTATAGATTATGTCTTTACAAATTAAGTCTTAAAATCTATCTCAAAAATAGATTTATCAAGAGTCTCGCATTTCTACATATGCGGGCTTGGCCGCATGGAAACTCGGTCCATTTACTTTACAATGATGGCACAATCATTCTTGTCCATTAGATTTCAAATGAAATAGTTGCAAGTGTATTTGTGACTAAGCTCAAAGCCCAACAAAATTTTTTAATTTCATGACACACCCCAAACCATCTAATTAGACATCTAATGATTAGGATTAATTGTGGCCTCCTTGTACTAAAGATAAACAATCTCATAGTATACAATCCCATAATTATTTATGGGTACGGTTTCTATAAGGTTGCAACATTAAACAATCCAATTAAGGTGCACCTCCAAATTTTATCATAATACGTAATTTTGTTGTAAAACATTCTTAGAATTATCTTAAAATATATTTTTATGTCTAATTAAAAAAATTTAAATTTTAAAAATGGTTAAAATCAAGTAGATCTATAGACATATGAAAATCTTGAAATAGACTGTCTAGATAATGTGTTGCAAGATGCACTATTTATGGGACTCAAAAATTTCTTTTTTTTTCATTTTCATGCATCTTGATATCAAGATGATCAATTAGAGGATTTTCCAACATTAAAAAAACCTTTTTGATAGATTTTTGAGGTGCATCAGTAATTCTACATTTTAAGGTTGCAACCTTATATAAACTTTTTCCGTTATTTATTACATACTATGTTTTTAACCCCCAACACGGTACCTTTATATTGCAGCCTTTAACATTATAAAGATTAGGGAAAATTACATATAAATCCGTTATAGTTTTTGTTATTATCAAAATGCCAAATAGTTTCCGTTATTACTAGAATATCTGTTTTTTCACTTCATAATGAAAATTTTTTAAAAATAATTTTTTACCCTTTTTCGGTTTTTGAACAATCGAATTCGCTAGATTTTCGGTTGTTCAAAAATCGACAATATGCTCATTTCGGTTCTTGAACAACCGAAAATAGTGGGGCTCGTTTAAACATTTGAAACATTTGTTTATTTATTAGTGTAGAAAATAAACATGCAAATTTCAAGCTTCTGTCCTATTTTTGGTTATTCAACAACCGAAAACAAGACATTTTCGGATGTTGAACAACCGAAAATATTCTATTTTTATTTGTTGAAAAACCGAAAATATGACTGCGTATTCCTAAGTTCGGTTGTTCAACAACAGAAAACAATACATTGTCGGATGTTGAACAACCAAAAATGTTTTATTTTCGGTTGTCGAACAATCGAAAATAAAGACGCAAATTCCAAGCTTTTGTCCTATTTTTGGTTGTCAACAACCGAAAACAAGATATTTTCGGATGTTGAACAACCAAAAATGTTCTATTTATAGTTTTTGAACAACTGAAAATCCAACGAATTCGGTTGTTCAAAAACAAAAAAAAAAAGTAAAAAAGTCTTTTTTAAAAATTTTTCGTTATGAAGTGAAAGAAACTGATATTCCAATAATAACCAAAACTATTTGATATTTTGGTAATAATAAAACCTATAACAAATAGGTACGTACTTTTCCATAAGGATTATTATTTACATTAATAACGGCCGAATTTTAAACCACTCTAGAACCAACGGCCGATTTTTAAACCACTCTAGAACCACCGTGACGAGTGAACTTATCAACCTAGTGGAGTTGTAAAGGAGTCGTAAGGGATTGATTTTAGCTCCGACTTATTTTTAAATTTTCATGGTATTTTGATTGAAAATGTCACTAAGCAAATGGCAATTTTGTGTTGTTGTCAACGGGAGGGTGGTGGTGGTGGCGACGGCAGCGGCGGCTAGGCAGTGGTCATGGTTGGGGGAGACATGATGGATAACTGATGTGTCGCTTTGAGGTGGTTCTTTTGAAACTTATACGCATTGATTTAAGAACAAGAATCTAAAATGCTAGGGCAATGGTTCTGGTTCAACTGATCACACTCAAGCGATTCCAGATTGTCATTCACATAACTATGGTTTTAAAACTCAATTGAATTGACTGGGACTCAGCCAGTGGCGCAGACTCTACAGCTTGCCTAAGTTCCTAGGTACAAAATCAAGTTATATAAAAAAGTTAAAATCCATAAAAAGGTATTATATTTTTTCTAAATCAATGCATAAATATTTTATACAATATTAATATTTTTATGATGATTTTTTAGTTTTTATTTTTAATCATATGCTATGTTTTTCTATTTGGATGTTCTAAATTGTATCCTGCTATAAGGCAATTTCTTTTTTCCAAATTCTGTACAACCAAATTATATTTTTCATGTATTTTTTCCATTTTTTTTGGACATTTAATGCTGTTTATAGTTTAGTTTACTTTTTATTCTTTGCATTTTAGCAAAAAAAATTATCATTTTAAAATTTTAGCCCTTTTTCGAGCTTTAACACTACTCAGACAAATTCGGCTCAGATGTCACTCGGCTCAGGTAGAGCCTGAGACAAGAGCCCAAGCAGAATAATTGAACCTTGGGTAAAAATAAATAAAAAATAAAATGAGGGAAATCGAGCAACTCCAAGTTCCTTAACCAGAATCCTTAACCTACCAATTCCAAATTGGATTTAGTTATCATACATCTGATTGTCGTCAATTACTTGGGCTGCTATGAAAACAAAATTCGCTTTGTTCAGTTGTATCTCAATGCAAAAGACCCTCCGAAAGGATAAAATCTCAAATGCATAACTGAGTTCTCTCAAATCTCAATGGCTTAAACAAGCAATTGTTGCAGCTATAAAAGGATTCTAGAGGATCCAATATCGAAACATAGTCATGGGGGGTACCACTAAATTCAGGTTGTGATTTGGAGGAAATGGATAAAGATCATTCTAATTCTTCTTACTTTGATTATACAGAGAAATGTCAAGTGCCCCTAAAACCATATCCATAACTTCATGAGGGTGATATCTTGATTAGGTGGGTGCCTCTCTACATCAGACATGTTTATCATCTCTTCAACCCATAAGCTGATTCATCCTGAATTATTAATGACAAGTTTGGAACAAGACCCTCGAGATATTCTTCGTTCTACTCTTCAAAGAAGCCGATATAGGTTTTCCTTTATTTTTTGGGTGAGCTAGTGGGGAGAGGGGCCCCTGCCCTTGGTAGGAATTGTGCTTAGGACGTAGAATAGCAATTCGTCAAGCGCTAACCAATTAAGCCCGGGCTCTTTTTCCTAGCGATCTAGGTTTTCTTTCCCTGTTGTTACCAGAAGCCACTATTTGGCTATGTTTTCTACAAGAGTGGAACTCAAAAGCAGTTAACACAAATGACATGGCAGTATTCATGCACAAATGGTGGAAGATAATAGTACAAATCTTGTTTAGTAGTCCATCCAAACGAGGTAAAAGCTTGACCTTTTGAAAGATATCCCTCTTAGACTCCCACATCTCTTCCAAGGTCCAAACCCAAGGCTTAGCCATGAGAAAATCCTATTTACCCATATAATCAAGGTAATTGGTAAAAGGAAGTGTACTTAGATTGCAAATTAAGCTTTAGAAAAGGTAAAAACCATTGGTTGCCACCTACCTGTGAGCATGAGAATGGAGTTTGGAGAGAAGCCGAAGCGATCACAAAGCAAATACTTCATGCAATTTACATCATTAATGGTTCCCTTGAGCTCATTCCACCTTTGTCTGTAACTCACTCCACATAACAATGCCCTCTTCTTCCCATGCACTTGAGGATAGGTAGGAGGCCTTAGAGATTGATAGGTATAGGGCTCACTAGCCCAAAGGGGGGAGGAGGACGAAGATGAGAGAGAATTGATTGCATTATAGGCAACATGATTGACAAATCCTTTGATCCAGTTAGCTGCCTGCTTCACTGGATCTCGAGTTCGAACGGTAGTGATGGCATGACAAGCTGCACAACGGACCGACGTTGCATCGAGTGGGAATTGCAGCTCCACACCACAGTTGCCACACCTCTCTCTTCTGTAAGACATCTCTCTCTCTCTCTCTCTCTCTCTCTCTCTCTCTCTCGTTAAGAAGGTGAAGTTGAGAATGCTAACTTCTAAAAGTGAAAAAAGGTATCAGATTGCCCAACTTTTCTTGATATATTTGAAGTGCCCTGATTTTTATTATTAGTTATTGGCAAACTTAATTTGTTGTTGTGAAGTCATGAGAAACAAAAAGAGTGATTTACGTACGGATTCTAAAGAACGAGTGATTTACGTATGGGTTGATCAACCTTCTTTGTAATTTTCACTAAAGAAGGAGTGATTTACATATGGGTTGACCAACCTTCTATGTAATTTTCACCCATAAACGAGCATTTTGTATTTTACTTAAAATTTTAGGATGCGTTAGTAAATCACTCAAAAAAAAAGTAAATACTTTCCAGCAAAGGAAAGTATAACATGATTCATGTAGCATATGAAAAAACTATCATGCATCATTTTCAATGATGAAAGATTGAAATGAACCACTCCTTCATCAAAGCATAGCAAGACACTTCATGTTAAGCCTTTATTGCCCAACAACAGTTGGCTTGAGGTAACATTTAGCATAGTGCTTATGAGCTGCATGCAACATGTCAAACAATACCCTAGTGGTAATTTCAATCACTATTGAAAAGTTTACAATAGTTTAAACATCCTTAGAAGATCTCTATGCAGTTACACATCTCATATTCTAAGTTTCATGCCCTTTTTGCCAATCCAAAGGATAGAAAGCAGATATCATTTCCTCAATGAGTCTAAAATGATTGACCTCATTGGATGGTTTAGAGGTGATGCAAGTAAATTTTTGAGAAAAAGCTTTCGTATAGTGGGATTCTCTTTCCGACCATCTGAACCTTCAATAGTCGGTATTCGATAGAGATCAGCTGCTTTTACTGACAGGAATCAACAAAAGGAAAATAGATCATCATCATCATCATTTATTTATAATACCAGGCCGTGGATGGCCTGTCTGAGCACACCAAATAGCACTCCTATGAGAGTACTGTATATTTTCCTATCATGGATATAGTAGGGAATTTCAGATGTTCAAGTCTCAGATATGTGAGAAAGAGGTCCATGTTCTTTTAAAAGATCAGGAATGTGCCTTCTGTTCTCCATCACCACACCATTAAATTTCAAACTTATCACATCAAATCAAAGTGATCTAATAGTTCACAATAAGAGATCTAATGTTTGACGAAAAGGATGCTTTCTGAGAGATATTTTAGTCATTTATTCCAATGGCAATATGATGATAAGGCAGAGTGAGTGTTTTCCACTACATAAAAGTTGGCAGCATCTGATTCCCAAGTGGTAAAGAGGGGCTCATGTTGGATGCCTCATTTTATGGAATCCAACCTTCAATCCAAGCTGAAATAGGTAGTTACTGCTACTATTATTTTTAGAGCTTTTCTGGAAGAAAGTCTTAAAAAATATCATTTTTAAGATATTAAACTTCTTTGGAATTTTTTTTTTTTTTTTTTACTCTTCAAACTCATGTAGAGGGGCAAATGGACCGTCTTTTAGGGCCTGTTTGGTTCCTTGGATTCAGATTTATAGGAGTCACTATTCCTGAAAAAGCTGGGCCAGTCGTATTTGATTCGCTTAGAATTGACATTCCTTGGAATTGAGATTTCCATAGGATTCCTCAATGCTTATTTTAAGCTTAAATTTTGCAAATGACCCATTTTGCTGCTGAAAACAAACAAATATATTAAAATTTTAGATAGGGAAACTATAGCAAATTTTAGGGGAAAAAACACATTAAAATTTTTGAGAGGAAAACTATATCAAATTTTAGAGAGAAAAAACATATAATTTTTAGAGATTGAAACTATCTCAATTTTAAAGTTTTAAAGAGGTCAAATTAAAATTTTAGAGAGAGAAACTATCTCAAATCTTAAGTTCCAGAGAGATAAAGTTTATTAAAATTTTAGAGAGAAAAACTACATTAAATTTTAGAGAGAAGAACTACTTAAAATTTTTAGTCTCAAAGCATTTAGAAAGAGAAATTATTTCAAATTTTAAGTTTTAGAGAGAGGGCATAATAAAATTTTAGAAATTAGAAATTATATCAAATTTTAGATAGAGAAAATATTTGAAAATTTTTAGAGAGAGAAAGTATCTCAAATTTTAAGTTTTAGAGAGAAAAAATATTTTAAAACTTTAATATATAAATTATATCAAATTTTAGATAGAAAAAGTATCTAAATTTTTTAGAGAGAAACTATTTAAAAAAAATTTGATAGAGAAACTATCTCAAATTTTAAGTTTTAGAAAGAGAGTATACTAAATGTCTTCCTAAAAGTTGAGAACTTCTTAATACTGTTCAAGTTTCGTGTTTGATAAAAAAAAAGAACTTCAAACAAAACTTCAACGAACTATTCATGTTACAATCTCACGTTAAAAAAAACTAGTTCGGGACTTAAACTTGGAACTTTTTTTATTACCCGTCCCCGCCACCCCCCTAGTTCCTTAGCATTTTGCAGAAGCCGTAGCAGTTCGCAGAGTCCTCCTCCACCATCTCTCACACAGAAAAGAGCTCGCAGTTTGCACATAGCCCTCCCTCTGCCATCTCTCACACAGAAAAAGAGAGTTCGCCGTTCACAGAGAGCCCTCTCTTACACAAGAGAAAGAGCTCGAAAAATCTATTATTTGGGGAATCATCAGTAGGTCAAGCTCCATTGTTCCTAGGCTTGAGTCACCAACCTCCCACCCTCCATTAAAAGGTATGGTTTTTTTTTTTCTATATACCTATGTCTCTTGCGCGAAAAATTAGGGTTTCTCTATGCGAAGATCTTCTAAGATCCTGTGATATTGGTTGTTATCGCTTTTTTTAGTGCTAACAATGCTTGATTTGGTTTATCATATGTGGGAGAAATTCTAGGTTGCCCACATTATGGAATCATATGGTTTCCTTATTTTTTGCATTATTCAATTTTTCTGTATTTATTTGTTATTCATTGATTTTGTGGGTTCCTTCTCCATGGTCCTGCTTTATGTGGAAGTCCCAAATGTAAATTGTGAATTTTGGCAAAAGCCCTAAATTTCATTGGACTGGTGTTTGTTCGTATATACTTCTGGTGTTGATCTATATATGATTTCCATGCGGTGTTCTTTATTGACAATTTCTAAAAATTGTTTATATAGTTTTGTGCTTTTTCTTTGTTTTTGGCAAGACTTTGTATGGCAATACTTTGAGCTCTGATATCTGTTTACAATAACTTTAAGATGGACCATACATTTTTTATTGAGCTCTATTTAATCTATTGATCTATGTATTTGTTCTTGATTTTTTTTACTCTCAGCTCTGATCTCTGTTTACAGTTATTTTTAGATGGACCATATATTTTTTATTGAGTTTTGTTTAAATCTATTGATCTCTGTGTTTGTTCTTGCTTTTTTTACTTTGATCTCTGTTTACAGATATTTTTAGATAGACCATATACTTTTTATTGAGCTCTGTTTAAATCTATTGATCTCTGTGTTTGTTTTTGTTTTTTTTACTATGAGCTTTGATCTCTGTTTACGGTAATTTTTAGATGGAACATGCATTTTTTATTGAGCTCTGTTTAAATTTATTGATCTTTGTCTTTGTTCTTTTTTTTTTTACTCTGAGCTTTGATATCTATTTACAGTTATTTTTAGGTGGGACATATATTTTTTATTGAGCTCTGTTTAAATCTATTGATCTTTGTGTTTGTTCTGGAGCTCTAAAAGTTTATCATGAAACATTTGCCTCAATTGGTGTACAAATGTATCTCTCTCTAGGACGCTTATCAGGCATCAATTTAAAATTCTCTCTCTTTCTCTCTTTAAATCAAACGTACTTTGCTTTCAATTGATATTGTATTCCAAAAAATAAAATTATACAAATTAATAAAAAATACATATCTAAGTCTCAATTATAACATTTACATATTCCTTATTATTTAAAGATAATCCAATACAGATATCCAGTTTTTCTTTAACTTCTCAAGAGGTTATCAAATAAGAAACAAGGAACTTCTTAACTTCCCAAGATATAGATATCCAGTTCTTTTTTAACTTGTCAAGAGGTTATTAAACAAGAAACCAGGAACTTCTTAACTTCCCATGAGGTTATCAAATACAAAAGCCAAGAACTTCTTAACTTCTCAGGGAGTTTATCAAACACAGAAGCTATGAACTTCTTGAGTAACTTCCAATTTACAGTTCTTCAGGAACTTCTAATTTACAGTTCTTCAGGAACTTCCAATTTACCATTCATGGATTTGCTTCCCGGTATCAAACAGAGAGAGAAAATATCTCAAAACTTTAGATAGAGAAATATATCAAATTTTAGATAGAAAAACTACTTGAAATTTTTAAAGAGATGAACTATCTCAAATTTTAAGTTTTAGAGAGAGAAACTACCTGAAAACTTTGGAGAGAAATTATCACCAAATTTAAGTTTTAGAGAGAAAAAGCATCTTAAAACTTTAGAGAGAATAATCGTATCAAATTTTAGAGTTAGTACCTAAAATTTTTTGGAGAGAGAAACTATCTTCAAATTTTTTTAAAAAAACTATCTCGAATTGTAAGTTTTAGATAGAGATAGTTCTATAAAAGTTTAGATAGAGAAACTATAACATATTTTAAAGAGAGAAACTACTTGAAATTGTTGAGAGAAAGAAACCATCTCAAAATTTTTATCAAGATAAACTATCCCAAATTTTAAGTTTTAGAGAGAGAAACAATTAATTTTAGAGAGAGAAACTTATTAAATTTTAGAGAGAGAAATTATATAAATTTTTTAGAGAGAGAAACAATATCAAAATGTTAGAGAAATAGACTTTGAAATTTTTAAGTTTTTGAAAGAGAGAGAAACCATCTCAAAATTTTTATAAAGAGAAACTATTTTAAATTTTAAGTTTTAGAGAGAGAAACTATATCAAATTTTAGAGAGAAAAAGTACATAAAATTTTTAGAGAGAGAAACACTCAAAACTTTTAGAAAGAGTTTCCTCAGGATTGAAACAAACAACATATACCAGATTCCACGAAATGTCAATTCCCGTAAAATCTCAATTCCAAGATTGACTTTCCTCAGGATTGAAAAATTCAGGGATCCAAACGGGCCTTTAAAGACCAAATTTTAGAACCCAATTTTCTCTTATCTTAATTTTTTTCTTTTTTTAATGGTTTCTTCCATCCTTTGTTTAACTATCTAAAAGACGTTTGACCTCTTCCATCTCACCTTTTCTTTGAAAACCTAACCTATTATTCCTTTCTCACATTATCTCTCTAAACACCTAATATGTTTTGGTCTACTCTCATACCCTACTCTTCTCATATTCTGTCTATTTATCTCTTTAACCCTAAAAAAAAAAACAAAAAAAATTCTAGGAAAAGTTTATATAGAGCTAAGGCTCTCAATAATCAAATTAGAGCTTGCCTAAAACATTTCACTAGAAGAGGTTGTTTTGATGCCCAAATATCTTCAAATTGATCATCTCGACATCAAGATGCATGGACATGAGAAAAAAATGGATTTCAAGTTTTGGAAATGGTGTTTTTTGTAACGTATTTTTTGACCGTCAGTTTTTAAGATTTTCAAGTTTTCATAGATCTGTCGGTCTACACTATTTTTTAAGCTTTAAACTTTGTAAATAAAGATAAAAATATATTTAAAAGCTATCATAAAGATTTTCAGTATTAAAACCGCATTTTTCGACACTATTTGCAGGTAGGCTCTAATTTGATTATTTAGAGCCTAGGGTCTATACAAACTACTCCCAAAACTAAAATATGACAAAAGAGAAATTACACGGGGGCAAATCAAGGAAGAGAGAGAAATCACATTATGGGGGTTTTTATACATGTATGATTGCTTTTGTGCAACTTATTTTGTTTTTCCCTCTTTCTCATTGATTTTTTTTTTTTTTGTTACTAATATCAGTTGCTAACCAGTCGATTAGAAAGATAATATGAGAGGATACAAAAATGGGCACTATTTTTCAAGAAAGAATGTTAGAGTGGAGAATATGCTGGATTTTTAGAGGGAGAATATGAGGGGAGAAAAGAAGGAATTAGGTTTTTAGAGAAAGAACATCATAGTGATGAAAATGTTGGATTTTCAAAGTGGGAGAGGAGGAATGAAACCATGGGTTAAAAATGAAAGATAAGATAAAGAGCAATGTTTCATGCAACCGTTGTATAGTAATATGATGCAGCAACTTTAAAAAATTATTTTATAGCTATTTATTTGATCCAAATTTTGAAATATACATTCTTTTCATTCTAATGAACGATCACAAAAAAAGAAAAAATTGAAAACATAATCTATAAAGTATTTTTTTGGCCCAATTAACATAGGCCGTTCATTTTGGTGAGATGCTTAGATCTAGGCCTTAAAAGGATTTTTTCATTTTCAATTTTTTTTGGATGGCTTTATTATCATTAGATGAACAATGTTAAAAAAAAATAAAATAATTGATTTTGAGTTTATAAAGGCTAAGATCTTGAAATCACAAAATGAATGGTTTAGATTCGTTTTTGGAGGGGACCCATTTTTGACCATATCTAGGGCTCAAGTTGAACTTTTTTTTTTGGGGGGGGATTGATTATTGCGATAAAGAGAGTGTATGCAAAATTTGGAGTTATACAAAGATCACAAACTTACTTTTCTAGAAATGTCATTGCATTATATTATAATACAACCGTTGCATTAGATCATTGCTCTAAGATAAAATAAGCTTTGAGTTTTTATCTCAAAATTTTGAAAGAGAGAAATATTTCAAATTCTTTAGAGAAAAAAACTATTTCAAAGTTTAAGTTTTAGAAAGAGAGAGTATATTAAAATTTTAGAAATAGAAATTATATCAAATTTTAGATAAAGAAAGTACCCAAATATTCTTTGAGACAAACTATTTCAAAACTTTTAGAGAGAGAAACTATCTTAGAATTTTAGAGAGAGAAACTATATTAAAATTTTAGATAGAGAAACTATATCAAATTTTAGATAGAGAAAGTACATGAAATTTTTAAAGAGAGAAAGATAAACTATCTAAAAGTTTTTAGAAAGAGAAACTATATCAAATTTTAAGTTTTAGAGACATAAAATATATTAAATTTTGGGATTGTATGGTATAAGACCATTTACCTTTGGAATAGGGAGGCCACAATTACTTACGTAAATTTTGACAGCTTGGAGTGTTTCACAAAGTTCGAAATTTTTTTTTTGAACTTTGAGCTTGGTCAATGAAATAAATGCAGCCATCCAATTTCATATTCAATGGTCAAGATTTATTGTGATCACCTTGTACCAAAAGTAAATGATATCATCATATACTTTTCTTTAAAATTTTAGAGAGAAAAACCATATCAAATTTTAAATAGAGAAATTATCTTAAATTTTAAAGAGATAAACTATCTCAAAGTTTAACTTTTAGAGAGAAATATATTAAAATTTTAAAGAGTAACTATATCAAATTTTAGAGAGAGAAAGTACCTAAAATGTTTTAGGGAGAGAAACTAACTCAAAGTTTTTTTTTGAGAAATTATATCAAATTTAAGTTATATAGAGAGAGTATCTTGAAATTTTAAAGAGAAATTATATTCTAGTTTAGAGAGAGAAACTATCTCAAATTTTAAATTTTAAAAAGAAAGTATCTTAAAATTTTAGATAAGAAAACTATATTAAATTTTAAAGAAAGTTTTAGAGAGATAAACTATCTCAAACTTTTAGAGAGAAAAACCATATCAAATTTCAGAGAAAGAAATTATGTTAAAACAATTAGAGAGAGAAAAACCATATCAAATTTTAGATAAAGAAATTAAGTTAAAACAATTTTGAGCTTTAAAGAGAAAAAATATTTTAAAATTTTAGAGAAAGAAACTATATTCAATTTTGTTATCAAATAATGAACAAACAATAGATTCGACTATTTTAGGCATCCTTCATTTTGCAAATCTATAGCTTTTTTTGGATTTCAACTGTCCAAATTTCCTAATTTCCTTCCATCCAAACGACCCCTAGATAATTTCGGTGGACAAATTCTTTTGGAGCGTGTTTGATATTAGGAAGTTGCTTCCTGGAAGTTAGAACTTACCTGTTCTATCTGATCTTCTGATAAAAAACGGTAAGGTATGCCTCGCATTGTCCATGTTCCCATGTAGAAAAAGTTCCGACGAATAGTACGGAACTTGAAAGGGAGAATTTAGATCAAAACTTCCCCGATAAAAGTGCCCTAGGGTTTACTCAGCCGGTCACCCACCCCTGTCTTCGCAATTTGGCGCTCAGCAAAACAGCAGCTCCATTGCGAAAGTTCTCTCGCTCTCTCTTCCCAGAAAAGGCAGCCTCTCGCCCAGTACTATTCGCGACCTTGCAACCTCAACAAGTACCTCCAAGCAGTGAGTTCTCTGTTGATTTTGCATTTTTTTCTTCTTTTTTTCTTGCTAATTTTGGATTTCTCTGTTAACAACATTGTTCTCAGGGTTTTTTGGAGGAAACCATATAAAAACATTTCTAGGGTTTAATCTACTTATTTTTGTATAATTTCCTATGTTGAATGTAGTATTAAATTGGTTTAATAGTTTTCTATGTTGTAAATCGAGTTCTAAGGCAATGCAAAAGCTTTATTTCGTGATTTTTCTATGTTGTAAATCTAGATTCAGGGTTAACTGATTGTTTTGAGTGCTTGACATCAAGTTCCCTGACAATGATCCGTATTAGAATGCTTGTTGGTTGTCTGCATGATGGGATATTGGAGAGCTTGTTGGTTGTCTGCATGATAAGAATATGGATGCCCAATCATTTGATAGTTTGGGTTCCTGTTGGAATCAGTATACTTCATTCCAGACTGCTGTAATTTTGATTAGCTTGATTTACTGTGAGTTTACTACATTAGTATCACCCTAGTTCATGCAAACCTTAAAAATTGTTATATTGTTTTTATTATGGAAACAATCCCATAAAAAATTGAAAAAATTGAATTAGTGCTCCAAGAATGCTCAACCCTCAAACTCAATTTTGGACAAATGCAAAAGATTTAAATCTTTTGCAGCTCGAAATCGAATATTATTTAGAGAAGCCACTCCAAAAATAGTTTATTTGAAAAAGAGGATTAGAAAAAAAAAGACTTATAGTTTGGGTAATCCGTCAAAAAAGTAGTTTTGATTAGCTTGGGTAATTCATATTTTCCTGTATCTCTTCTCCTACTTGCTTGGTTTAAATCTCCACAAAAAACCATATTTTCTTCTCCTAAACTCATTCTCCAATTCAACTGCAGATTGTTTTGGTAATGGGGTAAGGCTGGATCTCTTTACTCTTCACCAATCTGGACCCTTTATGGACTTTGAACACCACCACTCTGATCCTTCACTTCCAAATCTATCAGACTATGATACCACCATCCCCAACTTCTTCGAGTTCTGTGATACCAAGCACGGGGACTATTGTCCATGCCATGACACCAAGAGAGAGAAGAAATTTGACACCCATATACTATTTTTTAGAGACTATTCGCATCAAATGAGTGTTATTGGTTTTAGTTTTTTAGGACTTCTGTCAAGGAACTTTAGTTTTTGGGAATGGTCATAGTCAAATTTGGAAATTGGAAGGTGGTTTTGGATTCATAATAAATGAGGATTTGGTTTCAGTGCTCTTATTGAACACTGATTTCCGAAGTGATGAACTTTACTTTCATGGCTAATTAAAATGTTTTTTGTCTTTTTTTCTGTATTTCTGTTTAACTAATCCATGTCACATCCTTATTTGAGAAATTGCTCGGATGTTGTTTGGATTGCAATTCAATTTATTCATTAACCTTTTCAATGGCCTTTAGAAAATTATAGCTTAGTTATTGAGAATATTATGCTCTCTTTTGTTATGCTTTATTTATGGTTCAATAGTACAGGGTGGTTATATTTCTGGTTGAGCATGTACATTTCCAACATTGTCTTTTTTTGCATGCTTGGGAACCTTTTGTGTGCTAAATGCTAAACAGTTCAGCATGTTGAATTGTGGTCAATGCATTCTTATTCTGATCTTTGAATTGTGGTCAAATGCTAAACCGTTCTGATTTCTCGTTGGTGTAGAACTTGGTTGCTGGATTGTACTTTGAGCTTCCAATGATTACTAAAATTTTGTTCACAATTATCAAGTCTCTCCCATAGTTCTCTTTTGATTCTCATTAGTCACAATTCATGATTTTCTGAAAACTTGTGAAGTTTAGTTGCTATTGCTTACTAGCTTGCTTGTTTTCATTCCTGAATTTGTTCTTCACTCAATGGTTTCATTTGTTCCAAGTATTTATTGAAATTGCTTTGCTATTTTTTTTTTGAAATTGCTTTGATATACAGCTATGATGTGGGTTCATGAAATCTGATATATTTTTTCTATGATACACATCTATGATGTGGGTTTGTGAATAAAATGCTTAATTCTATTGGAATTGAGAATAATCTTACTTACCTTTTTGTTATTTTTTATTTTTGGGTTTGTTCAGTTTTACTTAGCTCCAATTATGAATGTTGCAGCTACCATGCTCTTTTTGTTACCTTTTTATTTTTAGTGAATATTGCTTCTGGGTTCATGAATATAATTGGTTGGGACCAAACCAAGAACTTCTTAACTTCCCAGGAAGTTATCAAACACAAAAACCAGGAACTTCTTAACTTCCCAGGGAGGTTATCAAACATAGAAACCAAGAACTTCTTAAGTAACTTCTAATTTACAGTTCCTCAGGAACTTCTAATTTACAGTTCATGAACTTGCTTTCAATTATCAAACAGGCCCTTGGAGTCCGGCCAAAACAAACACAGACGAACGTGAGCCCCCTGTGAAGCCCTAAGCTTGCTCCTATATGCAAGTCTCTCTCTTTGACGAAGCTCTTGTGAATTCATAAATCAGAACCGTAGACTTTGCTGATGAAACCCTAGACCGCTGAGAAGCTCTCTCTCCTTCTTCACGCAGCCATTCGTAAAGCTCACTCCAATTGCAACTGCAAATCTCATTGCTAGGTATTGTCCCCTGCTTATTGTGTGTTTTGGGAGCTTGAATTTGATGTTTACTGGGTGTTCCGGTTATAACTCAGGAGCTTGATTTTTATGCTTATTTTTTAGTTGTGTTTTTGGAGATTGAATTTGATGCTTATTGGGTGGTTTAGTTATGATATGGGAGCTTGAATTTGATGTTTATTAAATGTTTGAGCGATCCCAGTTTTTTTTATTTTTGTTTGGGTGAACTTGGTCATGATTTGGGAGATTGAATTTGGAAATCAGTTTTCCATTTTTTATTTTTTATTTTTGGTTGTTTTGGTTATGATTTGGGCAATTGGAATTGATGTTTATTGGGTGTTTTGGTTGTGTTTTGGAACCTTGAGTTTGATGTTTATTGAATGCTTGATGGAACCCGGTTTTTCAAAAATTTTAGGGGGGTTTTGTTTAAGGTTTGGGAGATTGAATTTGATGTTTACTGGGTGGTTTGGTTATGATTTGGGAGCTTGCATGTGATGATTGTTTGAATGTTTTGGTTATGATTTGGGAGATTGAAATTGATGTTAGTTTAATGTTTGGTGTGCATTCCATGTGCTTGTGAATGTATTTGAGCTCTTTTAGTTGTGTTAAACAATTTTTACTGTTTTTGAAGTGTTTTCACCTTGCGTGCTTGATGTACATTGAACATGTTTGAGGTACGGTAGCTTTAGACTGACATATTGTGGACGCCTCTTTTTTATTTTTAAGAGTCAATTCCATCTCTCTCTCTATCTGTATGAGTTTTACGTGTTTCTCTTTCACTCTCTCTACCAGTTTTACATGTCTCTCTTTCGCTGTCTCTGTACCAGTGTTTACTGTTTGTTTCTATATCCTTCATACTGCTTGTCTGGATAGAATAGGACTGAACTTTGTCATTGGCTTTTTTTTTTAATTTCTTTCTATCGGCTTTGCTGTTTTCCAGAGCTCTTTTTCCATATTGGGAAGCTTGAATTTGATGTATGTTGAGTGGCTTGGTAGAATCGGACTGAAAGTTTGTGAATTCCGTAAATCTTTTTGTTATTTGTTAAATTCACTTCTATCCCTCCCTCTTTCTTACTATTTCTCTACCAATTTTACTGTTTTTCTAGTGTTTCTTCATACTTGGGTGCTTGAAAATATGCACATTAAATGCATTTGTGGCTGGGTGGAATTGGACTGAGACCTAACACACCTATGTCTCCAGAAGTCTACTTCTGCATGTGACAACATAAGAAGCATGTAATAAATTGTCACAGTGGCAGATACATCACTAAATTAACTGCATTTAAAAGGACAACCCACTCTCTCTAATGGCGCATTAGAACTCAGCTACCCAAGATGCTATGACTAACAATAGCTCAGAAATTGTAGGTCTACCTATGTCAACATGAGAATCCATGTGCACAAATGGAACTTAAAATAGTACATCATGGTTGTATTGGCTTGAGAAAGTAATAACAAAATAAGAGTTCCATATTCCACATTAATAAAATACACAACTTTCCTACAAAAAAAGGCATTACGCACATGCATTATCATCATCTAAACATGTTTAACACTGACAAGTGCTGAGAAAGCAGGTCAGCATAGTTTATATGACAGTTTGTTAGAAGAGGAAAGCCACATGGCTTCCATGGTCAATATTCTATAGGATGAAGTTCAGCACTTAAAAAACAAGTAGTACTTATAATTCCCCAAACTATTATCACATTAATATGCATGTATCCTGAAGTAACATAGATCGAAAGTCTTTGATACCTAAATGTCAATGACCCTCAGCTTATAACCAAGAAAATGTTAATGACATATTTTACGAAAAGCACCAAATGCAATAACCACATCAGTTCATGGCCACACTTTATGGCAGCAGAGTAAAACAAGTGAAGAAAGACAAACCTGTGATTATTCTGAACCTCCATTTCTATTGCTCCATTTTGTGGTTCATCTCTAACTTTTGATAGTGGAGAGATGACCTGAATGAAACAAACAAAAATAAGCATGCATGCATACAAAAACAAAACCTTTAATTCCGTGGAGCAGAACCAACCAACCACCTGATGCATGGAGATAAAGACAAATGAGATTCCTAAGACAAATTTTATGGTCAAAGTATGACCAAACAATGCTGCAGAGGATATGCCAGTGAAGATTGTCGCAACAATAGAGATTACTTCTTCAAAATTGGTCTGCATGCAGTTAGAAAGGACTTAAGAAAAACAAACAAAAAATAGTAAGAATGGAAAAATCAAACTTAGGAGCATTAAATAATATAATCAGCCTGCCCAACCAATACCATAAAAATTTGAAAAAATGAACCAGTTAACAATAAATTCTTTGGACCTGCATATTTGAAAAAGAAAGAGGAAAGAATTCCCTGATCTGCATTGTTACAATCAGAAAACATTGTAGCCTTTGAATGCCCTTGAAGAATATTGAAGTGACTTGGCCCTGGAAAAGTAATTAAATAACAATACAAAATAAAAATTATTTGCAACATGTAAATAAGGTTGATCACTATGTGCATTCAAATTTCAACAAGCAATATTTGCATTCCCAAGTAGTCCCTACTTTTTTCTTTGGTAAATCCCATTATTCCAGGATTCAGCCTTTGTTACTACAATAGAAGTTGCACATTCATAATGCACATATGCACAAAGCAGACAACAGTTTTTGATACCTTTGAATATATATATATATATATATATATATAGTTGACAATGTTACTTAAATCTTATTGATCAAAGAAAATTACAATATCACGAGCAATTAATAAGCTCATCAACAAGAAGGAGAGATTCCAAATGTGCTCTATATTTTGCTAACCCATCTGTCAGACTATTATCTTTTCGATAGACATGGTGAAAAGAAGCAATCAACCCAAGGGGGCACAGTCTCAGTGCCTCTGAATTGATCGACGGTGTTGTCTTTGTAAAGAAGGACAAAGTGGGGATAATCAAGCAATATTTCCTTTTGGGCTTCCATTTGCAGGGAGAGAGGGAGAGAGAGGAATAATGGGTCTGTGTCTATATGAGAATATGGTGGTTTGGGAGCACGGAGAACGATGATATAGAGAGAGGCTTCATTCTGTGTCTATATATAGATTTTCATGATAACCTGTATGTATATTTTTGGTTGAACTTGTAGCTTGGGGCTCAAGAATAGTAGTAGAACCAAATCTTGAGCAGTTTCAAAGGAAAGAGTTGAAGCAGTGGAAAATGGTCCAAGCCCAAAATCAAAATTAGACGCCATGGATGATTAATGAAAGAGGAAAATTATAGAACTTTTGTTGGAGTGCCTCCAAACTGGTCCTTCAGAATTGAAAAGTTACCTTTGAATATACCAATCCCAAGAATGGCAATGAAGTTGAATATTGCGCCATAGCCGTACAAAAATAAGTTCTACAAATCATAGAAAACAAAGCCCTTGTGTCAGACATGTTCAGGACTTTGAATAGAAGGGCAAATAAGTACTTAAATCTGAACAGGCATTTCTGAAAATCTGATTGTATGGGACATCCTCCGCAAAATAAACCAACCAAGATGAAACTACCAACAGTTCCAAACCAAAATGGCTAGCATGTGTCAAAAGAATTTTGAATTTTCAGCAAAGATGCTTCGAAAAAATCTATGGTTTCAGGGTGAAAAAGGTTCTTCCTGGGCACCAAGGGGCAGCACCACAGATAAAGTTCTTATAACGTCCACATGAACAAGAACAACTCACTAAATTGAAGGTCATGTTTTACGGAAACCAAAAGCAATTAATGGAATGGCAGATATACAATTAGAGAGACACAGCCCTGTTTATCTACCACAGTTTGCAAGCGATGGTCTTTGTCAGCAACGATTCACCTGAAGGTAAATTCTTGTCTCAAACTGACTGTTCAAGACATACTCATTATAGATGGACGAGTCACCTGGAATTGAATTAGAATATCAGTGATCAAAGAAAAATGTGAACCAGGTCAGAAGAACAATTTCTTACTCAATCCCAACCTCAATGATCTGAGTGAACTCTAATTCTTTTAATATATGAGTTAAGAAGGCAAACTGTTGGGTTTTGTTAGAGAAATGTCCTCAGTCGTGTGCATGAAAACACAATGCAGATTCAGTCATATAGTGCCAAGTCTTGAATTGCCAATAAAGTTTTTGCCATCAGAAAAGGAATCGAAAACTGAGCATAAAATCTCATAATGAACACATCCATTTCCTGAAGTCCATTACATGAACCAAAGTTGATATAAGGTTGCAACCTTAAAGTGTAGAATCATTGATACACCTTAAAAATCCATTAGAAAAGGTTGTTTTAATGCTAAAAAAACCACTAACTGATCATCTCGACATCGAGATGCATGAATATGAAATAAAATAAAAAAAGATAGGATTTTGAGTCCAAAAAATAGTGTATCTGCAATGCATTTTTTAGATCATCTGTTTTCAAGATTTTCATATGTTTATATATCTATTTGATTTTAACCATTTTTCAAATTTAAAATTTTATAATTAGATATAAAAATAGATTTTAAAATAATCCTAAAAATATTTTTCACAAAAATTACATGATTAAATTTGAAGGTGCAACCTTATAGAAATCACACCCTTATAATAAACCAAATCACACCCTTATAATAAACCAAATGGATTAAAGTATGGAGGGAAAAGACAACAAAAGAGTATAGAGAGAAACGACAACTACAGAGTCAACATTGTTTATATAGTCCCAACTCATTAGCTTGAAGTATGGGATGAATATTGTCCCAAACGGGGATGGTTAGCGACCGAGCAATGGCTTCCCAATCCTACATATATTTTCAATACATTAACGTTAATAGAATCTTTGGAACGTAAAAAGAAGAATATATAGGGATACAATAAAAAGGAAAAAAAAAAGGAAAAAAAGAAAGAAAATACGGATTTCATTATTGTTAAGAAACAATATGAGAAGCTACTTAGTACAGCCTAACATTAAATGTAAGATAAAAAATACCAGGGTCCGGTGTCTATGAGGTTGCAACGTTAAACAAACTTTTCTCAAAATACAAAAAGAATTTTATTCACATCTTTTAGGCAATCCAAACCATAGTTAGCAAGTCGGGGACTATCAATAAATCGGTTCACCATAAAATAAAAAACAAATCATTTTTATTTTCAAAAATTGGATGAAAAAATTGGATACAAAATAAGGATCGGCAAAAATACTTCATATAAAAATATCGTTAATATATTGGATTAGACTAAAAAAATTGGAGTAAAAAAATCGGATAAATTTATAATATTAGAAATTTTGAAATTTTAAAAAATAAAAATTATGTCAAAATCATCAATTATTAATTCATCTATAAAAACTTTATTAGACTAATATAATTACGTCAATTAATTTAGATGTATTGTGACTCTCATTCAATCATTTAATATTAAATACATAATTAAGTAGTATATACCAAAAAAATGTACCATATAAATGTACCCGTTAAATATTTTAACAAACATCACACCTACTTATTACGTACAACAAGAAATATACTATATAAATTTATTTATTAAAATACTTTAACTATGTTATGGTGTGAAATATACTCTATAAATTTATTTATTAAATACTTAAACCTCACATCTATATACAGGTATAAAAAAAATACACGATTTTTGTTTTCTCATTACCATGATTTAACTATGGTATGGTGACTATGGGCATTCCGTTAAAGTTTTATAAATTTCTTTAAATGAAAAGAGGCTGGTAGAAATTTGGGTTCACGTCTGTGTCTACGGTATAGAGAGAGAAGAAGGCTCGTAGTAGAAATTTGGGTTTCACATCTGTGTTTACGGTTTAGAGACAAGGAAGAAAGGAAGAAAGGAAGAAGGAAGAGAAGAGAGAAGAAGGAAGAAGGAAGAGAAGAAAATAGGGCTGGGCTCATAGCCATTTGGGTTTATAGAGAGAATAAAAAGAAAGAAGAAAGAGTTTATGGGCTTCACAAATCCTAATGGAAGAGACCCTGATTTTTAGAGAGAGAAAATGAAGAACCCTAATGGAAGAGGCCCTAACTGATTTTTAGAGAGAAAAGGAAAATGGGATGATTTGGGATAATTTGAAGAGGGTTTTTGTCTCTGATTTGAGATAGTTTGAAGAGGGTTTTTCATTTTCTTGGCGAAACAGGATAGTCTGAAGAGGGTTTTTCATTTTCTTGGAGAAACGGCAAGCAGAGCTGAAGGATTAAGTTTGGGGAACTAATCCTATATGTACAATTGCTTCCTCCTGTAAGTATACAGTTTATACAATCAAAAACAAAATATCGATTACTTGGTCCTGTAGTCACTATCTCTGCCTCTCATCATCAGTAAAAGACTATGTTTTGAGATCTAATTTGTGCCATAAACAGTATTTTCATAAAAACAATTATCACAAATAATCACTGAAATCTGCATGTATATGATTTCTTTACACAGTGATTTACTTTACAAAATGATTTGCTATAAACAGAATTTCATTTACACAATGATTTTCTAGAATAACAACTGAAATGTGCATCTATTTGTTTAAGTTTTAAAAAAAAAATTCATACCATCAATCTGCAACTGTGGATTTGAAGAACACAGGGGATAAAAGTTTCTATTTTAGGTTTTTTTTTTGAAATAATAATTTTTTTAAAAAGCATGAAAGTAGCAATGGCTGCAATACACAAAACAGGAAAAAAAGAAAAATCTTTCAAACAAAAAATATAGGTAAAAAAGAATACGATTTTATTGCCTGATTTAAATCGTATTATGAAAAAAGACACGTTTTAAACGGTTTTATGAAAACAATTTGATTTTTTGCCGACCTTTTCAAAGGTCACCGTTTAAAAATGTTTCCATAAAAACAGCGAATTCTTAAAAAAATCGCCAATTAAACGGCGATTTTGATCCAAACAGACATTCTTTATTTCTTATCAAGTGCTTTATCCCATAACACGCTCCTCCAGGTACAGGCCCATGGTACGAATTCCCACGTTTTTAGTAACCCTCCCTCCATTCGTCTCTCTCTACACTTCATTAGACGAGCAAGACCTTCAGATTTGCGGAAATCTCAACTTTTCCCCACAATCGTTTGCATAAAGTGGCAAGTGGTTTCCCATCTCTCTCTCTCTCTCTCTCTCTCTCTCTCTCTTTACACCCTCTGATCAGTGAATCACTTCCTTTTTTGCATGGTTTCTCTCAGATAATTTGTTTTAGGGTATTTGAATTCCCTTTGATAACTTTTTTAGAGTAAGTGAATTATCTGTGATAGCATGATCTAATAACATTCCTCACCATTCAAAGAACTGCCTTTGGATCTGTTGTTGTAGGAATGGAGACTGCTGATGCTGATTATCTCTCACAAATTGATGTCTCTATAGAGGTTTATTGACTCACTGCCATTTTCATGTAACCTACATTTAGATAACTCTGATGAATCTTTCTACTGAATTGTAAGCTTGATTGCAATATTATAGGAGAAGGACAAGCTCGTATCTGAAGTAATTCGTTATGTTCTATTTAAAAATCATCAAAATTCGGGTGCTCCCATTAAAAGAGAAGAGCTTGCTCAGTTGATAACCAAAAACTATCGTCAGAGACAACTTCCATCTCTTGTGATAAATGAGGCACGAATGAAGCTCAATAGCATTTTTGGGTATGAATTGAGAGAGCTTCAACGCTTGCGCTCCTCTTCAAACAATAAGGGCTGTGGTTCTCGGCAGGGTGAGTTATTTTTTCTTTTTCTTTTTTTACTATCTATTAGTATTATTTCTCATTCTCTTTAGATCTAAACAAAAAAGTTATCATATGAAAAAGCATTAGAAATAATTATGTCACATTATTTAAATTCATATGGAATTGCACCACCAATCTCTTTTCATGGTTCTTTTTTTTCAGTGTCATGTATCTTTCCCTACATTTTCTCTTTTTTATTGATATAGTGTTACAAAATTGAAAAGTTTATGTCAAATTGCATAACCCAGCAATATCTCGATTAAATAAGCCAAAAGGAAAGAGACTGTTCACTTTGTCCTTTTTTTCTACTTTGATATCTGATACATGTATAACATCACATTGGATCCGCAGCAGCTGATGCAAAATCATATGTCCTCATCAGCAAATTACCATCTGAAATCTATAGTAAATATGTCGAGAACAAAGAGACTGCTCATTTTGCTGGGTTCACTTTTGCAGTGTTGAGCGTCATCCATCTTGCAGGAGGCAAAATTCCAGAAGGTGGGTTTCTTTATGTTTACTTACTAAATTCTCTCATTCTTGATGGCATTGTTGATGTGGACTGCACTTCTGTGAAAGTGTCACAGAGAACCTTTGGCAACACATGAGAAAATTGGGATTGGATGGAAGTGAGGAACATCATCCGATATTTGGAAATGTTAGCTCGGCATTGGACACTCTTGTCCAACAAAGGTTAGAGTTAAAGTATATTGACTATTTGCATTTTGTGCGCAAACTTGCTATTGCTATAGTGTTTGTATCTATAGAAAGAATAATCCATAAAATAAAGTCCTCTGAAATATATTGGTGATAAAATTCTCAATTGTACTTTTGCATCTATAGAGAGAATAATTCATAAAATAAACTCTTCTGAAATATATTGGCCATAAAAAACTCAATTGTACTGTGTTGGTGCTGTGTAGATACTTGCAAAAGGAACGAGTTAATGGTCCAGAAGGAAATTGTGTGATGTATGAGCTTGCTGAGAGAGCACTAGATGAATCAATTGCACAGAGGTTGAAAGGGTGCATTGCCAAGGTAAGTAAAGAAGCATTTCATTTGAATGTACTTCTAAGATTGTGTTCTTTGGAAAACTATAATTATTACACGGATGATTTGGGTTGCTCTTGTTAGCAAATTCCCCTTCTTATTTTATTTCTTGACAACATGATGCACTTTCCTTTTTTATTTTTATAAAAGTTCGCGAATGATGTTATCTGTGCCTAATGACATTTTCAGAGTAATCACTAACGGCATCTATTATATCTTAAAATTTTAGTAGGCATAGTATTCGGATCTTAAAAGAAAAAAGAAAAAGAATTGTATGATCAAGATCTTAGTTCAATTGGGAACTTCTTAGGGAATCCTGGCTTCGTCACTTTATTTAATGTTTCTTATGGATAAGCTAAGTTTTGAATCCACAATGCCACGGTTGAGCAGAAGATTCATGCACTGCCATGCTATAAGGTGATGAGGATCTTGACTTGTAAGCGATTATAGTTGTCCTTTTCAGGAACCTAAGTTCTCATTCACTGCATTATTCAGATCATGTTCGCATGAGTTCTCTTTGGTAAATCATCCCAGACAACACGGTGCTTAACTATGTGAGAGCTCAGGGCCTTTGGGTAGATCACTAAATGTGTTCCATACTATTTCTTCCTCCGCTTGTGTGGCAATACTACTGCAAGTCGTTTGCATCCGTTGCTTTATGAAACCTGCTTGTCTAGAAACCACTGCCAAATAGTTGTTATTTGGTAATAGTGGGAGAAACGTGTACTTATTTTCCCCTTATTCTATAATAGTGGAAGGAAGAATATTGCCAGGGGCACATTGGATAATATCTTTCAGGCAACAGAAAGGTTTTGTGCTTATTTTCATACAGAGAATCTCTCACACAGAATACTCGAAGGGGTGTTTCTTAACACGAAGTTAAACTGTTAAAGTTGCATGGGGTTGGATCTCTCTCATGGGAATGAGAATGATCTTGAGTGAGGTCATGGTACGTTGTATCTGATTCATTGAATTATACTACTTGGCTAGTTTTTTTTTCTTTGGGCAAGATCAAAAAGGGAGGATTGTAAAATTGTTGTCTGGAACCTAAGACCGAGATTCAACCATTCTCGAGATCTAGGAAATTTCTTCATGTTCTTGAGTTAATGTCATGTCTTTATTTGGAATATTAAATTGGAATATGTGATGACTGCAACCATATGAAAAGCCATGGTTGGCGTACACATTATGCATGGATGAAAGGATTTTTATCTGCTACAATGACCATTGGGAAGCTAATTGAGAACGTCCTCGACGGATTTAATGATAAAATAGCAAACATTTTTGACATGCGCCGGGATGTGTATCCTTTATGGACAACCAAGAAAATAGAGTATGAGAATATAAATTTATGATGTTGTGATCATTTATGAGTAGGTTGACTCCCATTATGTTAGAATTTTCTTAGTTAATGGAATTATTACTTATCTAGAAAAGAGACTTAAGATTTAATGTCCAAAATATTTATGGCAAGATAAATTTGAGCTTTTTCTTGCTGCTTTGTGCTATATGCATAACTTTTTTATGTAATAAAAGGTAAAACTAAGTGATTAGGCAATGAAAACAACTTCATTAACTGGATGTTGTTGGATAGCATATGTTTATTCCCCATAAAGTCTTGAAGGTGATGCATTAGCCATAGAAATTGCAAT
The DNA here is from genome assembly GCF_054954075.1 of Amborella trichopoda. NCBI lineage: Eukaryota > Viridiplantae > Streptophyta > Magnoliopsida > Amborellales > Amborellaceae > Amborella > Amborella trichopoda. Next base: position 9,585,582 of record NC_142339.1, read on the forward strand.
CGCACCGTTATTTTGTGAATGGCATGAATATTAAAGAGGATTGATTTGTTGCCTGGGCACTAAGCCTGTATTTTGTGATTAAATGCTTTGGAGACTGTTATTCACAGCGAATTAATCTTGGGAAATGAATATGGATGTTAGAGTTGACAAGTATAAGGTCAATGGAATTCTCCTTGTTGTGAGAGTATCCTCTTCTAGAATGCTTCCGCTCACCTAGTACCCCTTTTGGTGAAGATTTTGTTTGCACAAAGCTGTAGTAGCCCATTTTGGAATTGATTAACATAATTGCTGCCTAGAAATGTAAATTCTGTTGCTTGCAGCTTATGTTTCAACAAGAGATGCTTCAGGATGTTGTGTGTGGTGGCTCAAAGGTTCCATAGCTGAAGAGAAATTTGGAGAAGGGAGTAATCAAAATATGTGCAATTGATGCACAAATTTTCCCAATAGAATTATTATGACATTCAAAAAAAGAAGAGAAGGGAGATTCTGTAGACCATTTTCATTAGTTGTAGTGGATACGCAACTGTAAAATTATGATTCTTGGGAGCCCTTGATTGTTAGAAATATTATGGTGATGTAGATTGCAATGCTCATGAGATGGTATTGTGCATTAGTAGTGAAGGGGTTGCTTATGGAGGAGGAATTCATATGTTGAAAATCACTTAAGCAAGGGCTAAGCATGGAAAAGGCACTAGGGAAGGAACGAGGACAATAGAGTGCTTGTGTTTGGTGCATAAGAAAGAAACTTGTAACTTAAATATCTCTCTTCGTCTTGGTAGAAAAGAATCATCATAATGGGAAGACCATACGCTTGTGATGTTTGTGTTGTGTGAGGTGTAGGGAGACAATTGGTAGTGGGCCTGGAGGGCAATAAGTGTGATGGCTGTGGAGAGAATAATTTGTTGTTGATGTTGGGAAAAGGTATAGATAACCAAAAGACACATGGTGTGCATGAGGAATGAAAGTGTATATTCCCCACTGTGGAAGTAGTGGTTGAAAGCATAACCAAAAATTGTGCATCTGCTTCTTGTAAAATAATGTCAGCATAATTGGATGCTTTCCTTTTGAAGGGCTTGTATGTCAAAGCCATGATGTTAAACTTTGACTCTGCTCTGTACTTGGCCTGGTCCTGATCTGAGTGATATTGAGTTGACTGAGCCGAGTTTCTTTAAAAACATTAGAGAAAAATGGAAGAATCAATTATAAAAAGGAAAGCAAGACTCAAGCAAACCGTATGATAAACAACAAGATTCACCGTGTTGCTGAGTCACATCTACCCATGCAAATCCCAGGTGGAGTCAATGATTTTAAAACAGTGGGAATGGATCCCCATGGCTTACCTTTAAGAAACACAATTAGGTGGATGGTCTTTCACAGAGGGGAGTCATCAAGGTTATTATCTATGAGGTCCATCTTTAGAGTGTTGAGCGGTTGTTAGTGGTAAAGGTTATTCATGAGCAAATATTTTAGAGAAGCTATCCATTCAAGTTCTGCATTCCATTGGCTGGCATTTATGATGGAATTCAATAATTGATTACTTGTAAGTGTATTTTATGCAAGACAGTGATTGAAATAATGGGACTTTTGCTAATCACATGGTGGTTTGTCTTTATCTTTAAATTATGGGGTTTTGCTTTAACATTGTTCTGTACAATTGGGTTGTCACAAGCCTATTTTTTGCTTCATGCTGGAAATGTTCAATGTTCACAATGGAACTAGAATAGTGCATTGCTTTTGTGGGAAGCAAGGCAACTAAAGGCTTAGGCTGGCACTCAGGACTCATTTTGGAAATTTAAAAGATTGTGTTAATAATCTGAAGTATATAGTAATGCCCATAAATGTGTAAGTTGTAATTAATAATTATAATTTATGACATAGAAGCTTTTTTTCTTTGAAGAAATTTATGATGTAGAAGCTAACTCATTTTGGATAAGGAGTGTGTGTTTCTATATAAAATTTTATTGCGATTAAAAATTATGCTAGCAGAAAATAAAATGTAGATCCATGGCCCTTTATTCTGACATTCTTAAAATGATAAAGACAAACATTGAATGCAAAATGTGAATAAAAAATATGAATTTATCAACCTAAAAAGAAAAGAAAGCGCACATATTTTATAACTCACTTTTTGGTGGTCAAATCTTTCGGCTCTGGTTGGTCAACAATATGATAATCCGCTTAACACTGTTGGTGGTCAAATCTTCCTTCCTATTAGTTTTGCTACCCATGCTCTGAGGAGTGGAATCAAAAGCATTGGATGGAAACTTAAAAAGTGAGTGGCTGAATGTGATTCCAAAGGAAATTATGGCTCATGAATCAAAGTTAAATATGGAATGTTTTTAAACTGTAAACTAATTGCCCATAACATATCCATCATCAAATAAGAAAACCAAAATTATCCTTGGCTGGTTTGAAATAAGAATGTACCTGATCTATATGCAAGCTAGTGTAGTGGTGAATGTCTCCAGACCAAATAAATATTGTGGCTGGAAAATTTTGAATCGCAGAAATAATTCTGTATTTGTGAACCACATAAATAATGGTTGATAGTATGGAATTTGAAAAATTAACCAGTTTCTTGTTGAAAATGCACCCCAGATATTTGTATTCAGAGGTTTTGCATTCTGGAGACATTGGAAATCATGGACTTATATACAAAAGTTTGGTGGGACTAATGTCCATCATGTACATGGGGAAGGAAATCGGTGCCTTTGTGAACACTGGCATAAGTACAATATTTGTGGATTCTGGCTAGTCCTTCCATTTTCCTCTTTTTTGGAAAAATTATTTTTTTAATTAAGTGCAGGTCACTAGAATAATTGTTTATAAACTGATATCAGGATTCTTATTCTACAAAATAAACACAAACGCAATTCTTGAGACCTAGAAAATCTCCTGTCCCCATCTGTTATGCCTAGCCCACATCAGCAGAAATCGTCACTATTTATCCATGTCTCTCCCACCTTCTCGGTCTTATGTATTGGATTTCATTTTCTAGATCTCTCGCTGTTTTTGGTTGCTGGAAATCCTAGTTGTATTGATTCTAAACTTTGAAATGACATCGTTGTATTAGTGCTAAACTTTGATCTCATAATTCTAAAATTTTAAATCTCATGGTCTTCTCAAAAAGAAAAAAAGGAAATTAGAACTTCTCAAAAAAGATTACATGCTCGTATAAGTGCTTACTATGTTACCGGTTTATATCATGGTTGGATATAAGCAGCTTCCTCAACCATTAGATGTGAACAACAGACCGTTGGGGAGCATTGTTTCTCCATTCATGCTACCTAATGCTTATAAATTTTTTACTTTGATACCCAGAAATGGCTCTATGAAGTCCAGTCTTAGTCTTAACCAATGTTTGTAAAAGGTTTCTACCAAATTAGATGCCTTACATGTCAGACCTTGACTTCTTAGAGAAAAAACATAGTTCTTTGGTCTTGCAGATATTGTTCTTTGTTCTTCCTAAGTCTTTAGAATATGGAAACAAATGTGATGCAAGAAAGTTCTAATTTTTTAGTTTTTATTGTTAATGTTAACCTTGTATTAAGAAGAAGAAATTACAAAGTACAAAAGATAGCTGCCCATGAAATGGGAGCACTATACAGCCACCGAGGTTGTGGCAAGGACCAGAAAATGCTATAAAAAAGTTCTAATGTTTTATGAGAAATAGTGGGTAGCTTATTAATTATGGTTTGTCTGCCAGTGTATGCTTGGTACTCGTCTTCCATCCACACACAAACCACACACACACACACACACACACACACACACATACACACATGTAACTGGGAACTTGGTGTATTGAGGCTTTGATTTGATGTCAGGTTACAAGAAATGATGCTGCTTATGTAAAGCCTGAAGAATCATCTTAACCTGCCATGCGAGGCCTTCATTTGATGCAGGGGGCTGTACTGTTGCTCACATTTCCTCTGGTGCTCAAGCAAATAGTTGAAGCTCTTCTGGTGCAGTTTGAACACAAAACCTAAAATTTTGGTCAGTGATACTTCTGAAAAGAAGTTGGTCAGTAATTACTGACTCTGTCCTAGTTCTTAAATGATTTATTGAGATGCATGGAAGAAACATATTGGTGAATGTTTTGATTACGAAGCATGGTAAATTGTGTTCTATCAACAGATCCATTTATGTAGGACCAAGGGCCTTGGCTCCTACACAATTGTGAATGCAAGGTAGGCGTAGAAAGAAAGAATTTTGGGTGTTACTTGGAATTCTAATTAAGTTAGATTTAGGAGTTTTAACTGAGATTTAAATGCAGATTTAGCTGACCCCAATTAGTTGGAAAATGCTCTGATGAGGATGATGATGAACTGAGATTTAAATGGTTTTGGGTTCCTTCAAAGATCAGGATAGCAGGGTTTTGGGTCTTATGAAGGTTTATTTGGGGTAGAATTGGATAATACATGGTCTAATTGAAGTGGAACTGGGGTTAGGGTTATGGGGAAGGATTTAGTTAGGTTAGGGTAATGTTTAGGAATGGCTTTAGGAAAGGGGTTAAATATTTCTGGATTTAGGAGGTGCAGCAAGATAAACTGGTGATGAGATGGATTTTAGGATTGAATTAATGCAAAGCTAGGGTTTAAATTTAAGTTTGAGAGGATAGGTGCATTTCTGGGGTAGCCTCAGCTAATCTACGTATTGGAAAGATTTGGCTAGGGCTTATTGAAGGTTTTGAATGTGATGAATTTGGTTGAGGAATCTTGGTTGGGAATGTGCCACATAGGAGGGGAAAGAAAAAGTGCAAATGAAGTTACACGGAAAACTTCATTCGACTAGGATTTTGGTAAATATCTTAACCAAAACAAGAAGAGGGGCTCTAACCTTGGGGGAGACCCAGAGTGGGGTTGCTGAATCATTTTCTCTACAAAAAGAGTTGAGGAATCTCTCCTATGAAGGTGGACTCCAACTACATCGAAACTCAAATTTTATTTATTAAGAATCCACTCTTAGGCCACTGGCTTGTAAATCTATTTATAGTTGGTCCAAGGAATTTGATAATTCTAAGAATTCTAATTCATATAGAAATAAAACTAATTCTAAACCCATTACAACTAGGAAGTAATTAATATTAAATATAATAATCCACTAAGAAAGCAAAATATGTTACTAATTTTTTCAATATCCTCTGAACCATAGTTACCCAAAGTGATTTGGAAACCGAATCAATTTAGGAATTGGAAGTGTGGAATCGCTGCCGGCTAGAAGATTATTGTTTTCGCAATTGATGTCCGTACAAGAGGTATCATGGAGGAGGAGAATCTTTTTTTTAGGAATCGAGATTCAACCAAAATAGAATCGAGATCCCTACATAAATGGAAGCGAGATTCCTAGCTCTTTGGAATCAGGTTTCCAACCTTGTTGGAATCGACCAATATGGAATTGAGATTCTTTCATTTATGGAATTGAAATTTTGACATATTTGGAATTGAGAGGAAAACAATACATGTCTCAATGCCATTTGTTGACTAATATGCCATACATGCATGTTTACATTATTTCTAACGTCTTGGAGTTGCAATGTTTCCATTGGGTCAATACAATGCATATTTAAAGACGACTACACCTTGTAGCTTAAGAGTGGGTGTCTAGCTCATGTAATTTGATGCCTTGAAAACTTTCAATCATCACTTCTCAAAAAAAAAAAACAAAAAAAAAAGGATGGGGAAGGGGAGTGGTAGGATTCTGGTAAATGTAGAAATCAATTTCAACAATGTAGAATCGAGATTCATCGATTGCAGAATCGAGAATCAGTAAATATTGAAAACGAGATTCTATAAGTGTTGGAATCCAGATTCCTAAAATAAGAAGTCGAGATTTCAGACTTTACGAAAACAGGTTCCACGAAGATTCCTAGTCAGAATCAGCCATTTGGATTCTGAATTGGAATTGCGACCTTCGGTGAGAGATTTTGGTAACTATGCTTTCAACCACAATTTGAAATGAAAAATCCATTGAGAAATGTGGGTTGTAGATCTCAAGGAATTCTTTTATTTAAGCTTTTTTTTTTTTGAGAACTAATTCTTTTATTTTATTATTATATTTTTTTTGAGAACTAATCCATTGAGATATGGGTTGTAGATCTCCGTTCTTTTATTTAAGCTTTGGATCACTCTGAACAGAGATCCAGGTGAAAAGTTCTGCCTCCTAGAATTGGAGTGCATTATTCATTGTTACTATTCATGTCTTTAAAATGATTTTAAGAAATTTCTTTTGGTATAATTCAAGCCTGATGATTATGGTAATTTAATTATGGGAAATGATCATGAATCCTTCACGAGACATGTAGGATCCTGAGCTTCACTATCAATGGCGTACCATGATCAATCCTCATTTAGAAGTTAGCCTTAGTATGTAAAGCAGAGTAGAAAAATCATCTCCATCATATATGCTGTGCCACTGATGGTGGAGATGGGAGTTTGACATGTTTTTTGTAAGACTTGGTCTCACAAGATTGTTTTCCATGGACAACGCAAGATTGATTTATTCAGTGTTTGAAAAGTTGGGGACCTAGGCTTGGACTTACCCGAATGACTGGACCTGAGGTGCTTGATCCGGATGGGAAAGATCATAACTTTGGCAGTCCTAGTCTCCTCGTGGAGTTTACCTAGAGACTTAGCTGAGTCGGATTGCTGGCTGCTGAGTCCATGGTTGACTCAGGCCCAAGACCCTGCAGACTTGAGCCTGAGTCCTTGTTTTCAAACACTGGTTCTATTATTTCCCAAAAGTTAACTTTATTCCAGAAAAGGACTGCTATGGGTAATTCTGTACCTCCATCAGGTGATGGAACTCTTAAAGTTATCTTATTTTTAAATGCCCATCTCTGAATTTTGAGAAAGTGCAAGTACTACTTGAGTAGAAAATGTTAGCATTGAGCTTTCTGCAACTCCTCTTTGATTTTTTCCAAGAAGCATTTCAAAAGTGAAGTGATTCCACCAGTGGGACAATTTGTGGGAGGTATCGTATCAACAAATATTTGCTGTGGGAGCGGCTACTGCCTTGCATCTCTGATGCAGTTAAGAATCTTTTATTTTGTGAATGATTAGTTTCACCAGTATTATTTGTAACAGTCGATTTGACCTTTCTGACTCTGCAATCAATTCAACTTCCAAGTGTCAAACAGGTATGTCAATGTGTATGCAGGGGAATATAATGGACTACCTCTACATTTCATGATGGGCATCTTCAAATTCAGTTCATCATTTCCAGGGATTCAATAAAATTCGAAGTGTCCGACCATGTTGTTGTGGTGCTTAAAATTATGTCTTCATATTTTTACAAGATTTCTGAAGAATCCTCTCGAGAAAGCCCATAGGTCAAAAACATGGAAGTGGAGAATCATCCCTGTCAAATTCGTAGGTTTAGATCAAATAAGCTCCGAGTTGCTCAAGATACATTTTCAGCAAAAGTTGATTTGTCTCTCAGAACTCATTGAGGATGAGGGCCTCTGATGTCGTGCATAGTTCTGACTGTGAGGTTCACATGTAATGTGCTAATATGGGGCACATACATGTGCGTACATGAGCATGCATGCATAGGATTTGGGAATATATGCCCTTGTACATACGTGGTTATGCAACCGCACCCTTCTAGGCCTCATACTTGAATTTCATGCACGTGGGCCTGTTACATGCGCATGCAGATATGCAAGATCGAGTTTTTGAACCTGCATATTTCTACAGCGCTGTGGTTTCTTGATAGTATCTGGGGCTGCTCTACTTTTTTTTTCTTTTTTTAACATTACCAAATAATAATTTCCATTAAAAGAAAATAGATTACAAGATGACAAAGTCATTGGAAGGAAGTAATCACCAATGAAGGTTGGTGTACTCCTTTAGCATCACAATCTGCTTCCGGTAGCAGTGGTGGATTTGAGCAGTTATTAGTTTTAAGTATGTGAGTTACTCTTGGGACTGGCACAGTTAAACTTTATCTGATATCAGAAAGCTTCCCATCTTGATGAACTTTTTTAGCCTCTCTCTCTCTCTCTCTCTCTCTCTCTCTAAACGAAGCTAGGCTAGCATGCTTGGCATTCGTTCCGTTCAAAGCGTGTAAAGTGTCTCTTGTCTTGTACCATGCAATCACTTCAAAATTGATTGTTGAAAAAACTAACTCCGGCTTCTGAACCAACCTTGGGTTCCATTTCACCCAGGGACTAGTTCAAGTTTCTGAACATTGATATATGCACCTCTACCTGCAAGGGCTAACCCACTCTTACTTTCTCTCTTTCTCACTCTCTCTGTGTGCATGCACACATGAGTGCCTGCATATAAGCTCATCGACATGCATAAACAACATGAACAAGAATACAGTTTCAAGCATGGCCAAAACGACCAAATCTGTTTCAAGCATGGCCATTACCAATTCAGGAAAAAAACAACGGTTATCAATTGAACGCCTTAGTTTCTGTGGTTTCATAAAACTTCAGATTTGCAACAGTTTTAAGGGACAGTTTGGATATCCCAGAAAAGCAGTTTCTACAGCGGTATGTGGCTTTGTTGCATTTTAGTTCTCAGCAAATTTTGATAAAATTGAGTCTATTAGTAGAAAAAAAATAAAGATAAATTGCACGCAGAGAGAGAGAGAGCTGTCCAATAACTGTCAATTTAAAGAACCCTATCCACATGTGAAACCCAAAATACAGATTTGCTATAGCTGAGTCTCGATTTGCAAAATTTGAGGAGAGAGAGAGAGAGCTCTATCAACACGTGCAAACCTGCAAATACAGATTTGCTATAGCTCAGTCCTAATTTGCAAAATTTGATGAGAGCGAGAGCCCAAATCAGTGAACCCCAATATTGAATAGACAAAAACAATTAACATCAGCTTCAGCATAATGTTAACCAAAGCAAGTGGGCAGAAGTTGGGAGTAAACAACTAATAAGAATTATGGATGCATAACCCCCCCTTGAGCAATGCTATACACCCTGCTCCTATATCCAACAAACCCAACAAAGCCCCCACCATTTTACAGAGGCATCGACCAATTACATCATTAATTTGACACCCAAACAAAGCTCAATTCAAGCCTTGCTTGCAACAGCAGGAATAAAAAAACCCCACAGCTTCCTTCAGCAGTTCATCTTGTGATTGGTCCAACAATGCGATTTGTGTGGCATGAAGCTCTCCATATGAGATTCTGTTGTGCCCTATATATGCATGTCATTAACAAGTTGTAGAACCCATGTTCTTAAACTTCAGAATAAAGTTTGAATTGATATTCATAAGATCTCAAACTTCACAGATCCCCATGTTCTAAAGCGCTCAAACATCAGGCTGAAATATTTCTAGGCTTTCAAATCATTTCTAGGGCTTTGACCGTTGCCTCCATAACCGTCTGGCTTGCACAATCAATGTTGGTGATACAAAGTACAGGAGCCTGACAAGGAGGAATGAACAAGCAAGCGCAAGATATGTCTCTTGCCTAACTAGCTTCTCAGGATACCTTGCCCATGAAAATGGGCAATGCTCGGCCTCATCATCCCCAAGTCTTGACAGGCTCAGTAATAAGCTCTCCATTTGCTTTTGCTCAAAGTAGTTTGGAGAAATAGGATTGATTCCTATGAACAAAATGTAACCGTCATGGATCTGCTCTGATATGATGAGTACTTTAAGGTTCTTTAATAAATGTGATCATTGTCTGTGTGTGTGTGTGAGAGAGTGAGAGAGAGTGAGATAGTGAGAGAGATAAATAAATACCATCTATAGTGACAAATAAGAAAATCCACCCATTCAATTTTGATTCAAATATCTCAGATTCTATCAATCACAAAACCCACATCATGAGCAAGCAATGAAAACAAATATGGCATTGTTATAAGGATCTGATTCAGTATTCTAAACATCCATTTCTTGGAAGTATGGATAAGGCACACAGAAGAAAGAAGAAACCTGGATATACCTGTAGTACTCTTATAAAACCTAGCAAAAGCCCTGACATTGCGTGCGCCACGATATCGCACCCGGGTTGTAGCATTCTGAAGGAAAAGGGTGGGGAAACCACGAACGCCATACTTTGAGAGGGAGCTGTAAAATTTCTCAATGTTATTCTAATACAAGCACCCTGCAAGTTGATGTAGATGAAAAAGCAAAGATGGGAAAAAAGTGTTCATTCATCTGATGTACCTTGGCTTAATGGTGGATTCTTCAACAGCAAAATGATGGATGGTGGGAAATAATGAAGGGAGGATTGCGAAGGAGGTCTTGCAGATTTTGGAGAAAGGACACCATGACGCATAGAACAGTATAGCTACATATTTCTCGCTGTTCTTATGGATCAGGTTCAAAGCCCTCTCCAATGAAATTTCATTCACCTGCAAAAATTAAATATTCATTTTCCAGCATTAAACTTATTGATAAGCATATGAAGAAGCACCTATAAAGTGAAGTGAAATGATCATTAATCATCACAAATGCTCATAAATGTCATCGCTGAGCCAGTGCATTGCTAGTTAACCATCCAGCTAATAACTTGCTCACAGATTAGACAATTCCAGAACAATGTAAAAGGCAGAATAACCCAGGAAGTCAATCCAGAAGCATTTCTCAATAAGCTATTCCTCAGTTTCATGCTTTCTTGAAAACAATCAATTCAGAACACCAAAGTGCAAGCATTCAACACTAATCAGTTATTCTTATAAAGTTGTAGGTAAAGATATATAGAGATTTCTCCCCAAAAAAGGATAAGTTAACTGGATTCTCCTTATTTTTGGTGGAAGGGGAAACCTAGAGATACTTTTGTTCCCTAATTTCATATTTCAGGATTTGAAAATGCCAACAATCACAGTTAGGATCCGTAATTCTTTGGAAGAAAAACTACAATATTTAAAATACCATTTTTTTTCTTTTTATCATTAACTATGGTTTCTCAGATACTTTGGCATCCAATTCTCATCAAGCAGGTTCTTCTCATTTTCTCTCTAGCCAAGTGCAACAGTGTTTCTCCTCTTTAAGATGAATTGCAACACACTCGAAGTACAATTTTGTCTTTGTTTGTAAATGGCATCCTTCTTTTTCTTTCTGTTTGGTTAATCTCAAATACCATTGTTTGGTTAGATACACTGCCAAAGAAATTTTTTCATAAGGCTATCGAATGCAAACTACTTGTTTGTCTCTTCATATCCAAGCAGGTAAACTAAATCTAAATTTCTTCCTTATATTAAACCTAATTTTGGAATGCACACTGCGACTCCTTTGACAATCAAATGGAGTCAGGGGAATCTTCTATTGAGCAAAAGAAAGTTAAATCAATTAGCACAATGGACTACCAATTTGATTAACTACATAATAGACACCTGCTTTTAGGTCTTCAGATTTGGAGAAGATGAAAATAATGCTATGGCCAGAAACATAGTTTCAATCATGATTTAATGTCATACAGAAGAGGATATTGCTAGTCTTTCCTGGGACTCTAATGATTCACGGATTCTACTCATCTATTCTCGTCAATGTGGGGTTGTTACTAATCCTCCCCAGAACCATAGCAACAAAGATATCAGTCTTAGTTTTGACATCAGGATGAGTCTTACACCACATTCATTGGTTCTTTCTTGTAGTTGGAGGACAGTTTTTTGACTCTCATGATGGTTTCATGCAAATCTGTTCTATGTTCTCTATAGACCAGAGAGGCACTTCCCCTGACAAAAGATGAATTTGACGGAGAGGAAAAGTACGAAGTCGAGAGTTAATTGCGGTTTTCTTACTTCCCCCCACCTGTTTTTTCTGAAAAGGTGACAATATATTACTCATAGTTACTGGAATCTCTCCACCAACCTCGCGTATTTGGATCCGAAACCTGATTCCGCGTTTTTCGCTAAGGAATCTCCATGGAAACCATTTTCGGAACCAAGGAAACTCGATTCCTTTATTTGGAATCTTGATTCGACATATCTTTAGAAACCATTTTTTGGAACCAAGGAAACTCGATTCCTTAATTTCGGAATCTTGATTCAGCACATTTTTAGAAACCATTATCGGAACCAAGGAAATTCGATTCCTTAATTTCGGAATCTCGATTCAACACATCTTTAGAAACTTGAACCTATTAATTGTGGGTTCCAGTGAGGGTTAAATCTTGATTCCACATCATCAATTGGAGTAGAAATCCTCCTTCGAATGCTTCTAGTGGTTGCAGGGTTTCATTATTTTACTTGTGCCACCCTGGATGGCCGTTACTTTAAATTTACAATATAACTGGTAAATACAACACATAGAATTAAAAGTAAAACCATGGTGTAGACATAGTCCTATTTTGTCTTGATAATAATGAAGTCAAATCACAATTTAAAAATACTTGTCTTGTGTATATATTGGCCGTAAGTTCAATAGTCAACACAATCACTTTAAAATTTGGGAAACCTTCTAATAAGAGACATCCAACATAGGTTCTAAAGTTGATGAGGCTCAAGATGTGCTTGTCGCTTCCTTCTCCATAAAAATGAAATCTTGGTTCTTGGTAGGGGTCGTCAAACGCATTCCATAGTCCATATTATTATAAATCTCAATCTTAAACTAGTATGGATCTCTTTGATCCATATACTTTAGTAGTATAAAGAGTCGCAAAGAAACGAGAAGTATAGGCTATCCACAAGGCAGAAGCTCTATCTACGAAAAGCCCACCATAAATCGGGGGGAGGGGGAAGAATCAAAAAGCTATCTTTTTATAAGTTACAATGATGTGAAAGCAAAGCAACCAACAAAAAGAAGCCGATCCAAAAACCAAGGGGGACTACAGACTGTCCTGCATCGTCCCCTCCTTAGCGAGGGTGTCTGCTTCCTAATTCGATTCCCTCCAAGTACGCCTCCATAAGACGCGCATATCCCTATAGAGGTGGTTAATTTCTTCAAAAATGTGAGCCAACACCCAAGGAGGGGGAGAAGAGTTTGAAGCCCATGCTATAACATTCTTGGAGTCAACCTCAATGATAACAAAGACAATATTATGGAGTCGCAAAACCTTGAGCCCCTAGAGTAAAGCTGTCGCCTCGGCCTCCATGGAGTTGGCATGGCCAATGTTTTTGAAGTTGGAATCAATAGTTGAACCCAGGTGGTTCCTGAGTGTAGCGCCTATTCCCCCGGGGCCGTCATTCCCCAAAGAGCGCATCTATCGAAGTTAAGCTTGAAACATCCCGGATCAAGAGGTCTCCAATTTGATGCCCCGGGCAGTCGATTATGCCTAAACTGAAGGATAGTGCCCCAATCCTGATAGAAGGCAGATGGAGTAGCCTCTTTAAAACTATATGGTTAGTTGCCCAAAAAACCACCAAAGATTTGAGCTTGATGAAGATACTAAACCACGAGGAGTCTTCACCCCGGAAAATCCTATTATTGCGCTCTATCCAAATGGCCCAAATAGAGGCCGACACAGAGGATTTCCACAACAAAATTCCAGCTTTAGGTAGAGGGAACGGTTGGAGGGAATTAAGGATAAGGGGTACGATGGCTGGCAGGACCCAATGGCAATTGAAGAGGCGAAGAAAAGGGTAGTGCAAAAAAAGGTGGGCATTGCTTTCTTCATCTGCTAAACAAAGGACACAACGATTGGGTAAGGGGATACCTCATCTTTGTAACTGCTCAACCGTGAGCACCCTCTGGGAGAGGGCTAGCCACGTAAAGACCCGAATCTTTGGAGGGGTAAAGGAGGACCAAGCTTGGGCTACGGTGGAAGTGGGAGATAGAGGGAAAGTGGGTAATTTTTGGTAAAAGGAAGAGACTGAAAATATACTAGAAGCACAAGGAGTACATATAATGAGTCCAAACCCTGTATGGCGATAAAGCAGCCTTGGAGGGCAGCAGCCAGGTGGGAGAAGTGAATTATCTCATATTCATTAAGCACCCTTCTGAAAACTAGGTTCCAAGAACGAGAGGACCCAACCACCATCATCTCGTCTGCAACAGTTGCCCTTAGAAAACGAGCGAGGGAGAAAAGGTCTGGGTACCTTTCATTAAGGGGTTCTTGTCCGAACCACAGATCTTGCCAAAATAGGATCCAACTTCTAGCTTTGGGTGAAACCGAATGCACCTTTTGAACAACATGAAGGAGGAACAAATTGATTTCCATACCCTGGAAGATATATTATTGGTCCTACAGTTGGGTAGCCAGGGGGACGATGGGATTCAATACTTGTGCCTGAGGATATCAATCCAGAACTGATCACTTCCAGTCTCCACCACCACTTACCAAGTAAAGTCGTGTTGTGTTTCCTCAAGTTTCTAATCCCTAATCGCCTGAGTCTCTTTAGTCAACAAATATTTTCCCAAGAGATGAGGTGAAATTTCTGGTTCACTGCTTCTCCTGACCAAAAGAATTAGCGAAACATCTGCTTAAGTCGAGAGCTCACCACTATAGGCATATGGAAAATTGAAATTTGATAGACGGGAATATTAGCCAAGGTGGCTTTAATGAGGGTTAACCTTCTTGCCAGAGAAAGGAAACGACCATTCCAGCCCACAAGTTTTCGATCGACCTTGTTAGTAAACGACCCTTCCAGCCCACAAGTTTTCGATCGACCTTGTTAATAATATGCGACCAGGATCGCTTCTTTGGTTTGCCAATGCAAAGGGGCAAGGCAAGATAGTTGGATGGGAGATTTTCTGCCTCACAACCCCAACTATCCACGAACTCTTTCAGAGTAGGAAAGTCTATCGCCACCCCCATCATCTTAAAATTATTGGAATTGACTTTGATCCCATGGAAAATTCAAAGCATCTGAGGAACATAAATAGGTTGCTGATTTCTTCAGGTGAGGCATTGCAAAAGACTAGGGTGTCGTCCGCATATGGAAGATGAGTGACAATTGGCGCCGCCTAGGCGCTAGGCGGCTTGGACCCCTCAGGCTGCCTAGGACCCACCTAGCGCTTTTTGATACACTGATAGTACAAGAAAGAAAACAGAGGATCAAGAAGAGAGAAGAAGGAGAAGTGAAGAAAGGGAAGAACAAATGGAAAGTGGAGCTGTAGGGAAGACCTTGGAGAAATACCCTTACTCTATGCAGGGTCCTATTCTCAATCAAGTTTGATGCCCATTCCACAACTTTTGGACCCCACACTGAAAAGAAATCATTTCATGTGTCCCAATCTCGCTAATTTTTTCAAGACCAATTAAATATTTCAAGGGCTAATTTGAGTGTGCCCATAGCACGCCCCTTAATGGAGTAAAACGCTGAGGGGATAAAACCCCTTTATAGGTTTTATAACACCATTGGTACTATGCCCCCCTTTTGCACACTAATTTGAAGGAATAATGGACATATCCCAATGTTATAGAGCACCACGTAACATGGGGTCCCTTAATGGCGTCTACTATTGGGATGAAAACAGCCCTATGAACCACTCATGAAATTTTCCCATTATTTATACTACTTTTTAAGGTAAGCTATATATGCTTTTGAAAATTGCAATAACTACTGCAATGATAACGAGGAGCCAAAAAGTAGAACAAAAGCCAAACCAAAAAATTTTATATATAATTGCTGTTGTTTCTGCGATAGTTATGAGGAGTCCAGAAATAGAAAGAACTTAGAAGCCTCAATCAAATCCTAATACAGACCTAAAACACGATATGCTTCCATTTGGGGGTGTGACACCAAGCTTGAAGAAGTCCACCTATAGGACAGACATCAGACATCTCAGCGCTCCCTATTTTCGTCCCAATATCACAAACATGAAAAGAAAATACGTCTAGAGGACTAGATCATGCCAACATGATACTAACCAAAAATGGAAGTGTGGCTGCAACACAAGTGATGTACAATACTTTGGGTTGAGGACCAACTTATGCAAAGAGCAAGCCAAAAACAAAAAGTTGTTTTACATGGTGTGCAACACCTCTGAAGTTGAGGGGTTGAGGACCAAAACTTATGCAAAGAGCAAGCAAAAAAAAAAAAAGTTGTTTTCCATGGTGTGCAACATCTCCGAAGTTGAGGTACTAGAACAGGTTAGACTGCAAGGTAAAAGGTTTGTTTGGTAGATATCTAGGGCTATATGCCTTAACCATGAAAATCTTTTGACACCATTGGATCGAGGAAGTCCGATGAAAACTTGTAGCATGAGATTGTTAATTTTTGCCTTTTGGTGGTAGACTTACTACATGTCATTGTTCCAAATCTCCATTGTGGTAGCAGATAAACCAAAAGCATCCCGAGGGAGCTCCACTGGAGAGTAAGCAATGAAGTTCACAAGTATCTCCTAGTTAGCTAGGATGATGAGTGCAAGCCATATCTCTACAGTAGCTTGAGGAAATATGCCTATTGTTGACTAATTATGCTCTTCTAAATAAGTGCCATCTGTATCTTCAGAGAATTTAAAGTTTCATAAGTGATGGTGTTGAAGGGATAGCATGGTAGTGCAAGAAGCACCTGTAGGATTGGAAAATTGGGTAGGTAAATAAGCTCTTTAGATAGTGGAAAATAATTTTCTCTATTAAGAAGAGACGCATTTACCTATGGATAGGTACCTATCTGGAAGTATCAGCAAGGATCCAATTTGACCCGATTCTACCCTATGAATAAAATTTATTCAATAAAATAAAAAAACAAATCAAAGACATTATGATATGAGATAAACGAGTTGCTTAACACTTCTTTTTAACAGATTCCACTTGGGATAATCAGTCATGAAGGGTTCGATTCTTTCTAGAACGACAAACAATTGAATTGGATTCCCAATACCGGAACAGAAAGCGTCATTAACTGAATAACCTAAGCTATTCCAATTATCCAGAAGGGACGAAAGGTTGCAAGTGGGATGTGATATATTCACCAATCCCACACTTCTTCCAATACCGAGGATTTTGTAGATATTTCAGTGGTTGGAGAGATGCCTAATTTTTTCATCCTAACATAAATATAAACCTATGTTTCTTTTCCAATTGAATCATCAATCAGAAAGGGGGTAGTATGATCCATTGGGTACAAGTCATTCTATATACTATCCTACTTTCTATCAAATGGTTCACGATTGTATCACAATATGATGGTAGAGAGAAAAATTATTTTATGACAGCAACATATCTTCCCAGCCCTGCTAATCAGCATGGAGTACAAAGCTCCAACTTGATTATTGCCGTCATCATGCGTCTTTATTCTTCCACAGAATTCTTAAGATGTTTAAGCCTCCTTACATGATAAACTACAGCTCCTTAAATGATGAACTACATCTCCTTGAGAGCACCAGAATGATATAAAGCTTGCTACTTTTCTGCAACAAGTTATTCTCTCACAAAATCAATTGAACTTCAAAGTTTTCCTAGCACTAGGATCGACTGGCAATTGACAGCCCAAATTTTCTAAATGGTTTGCCAACATATAGGGTTATTTCTTATCACTAGAAGCTTAAATTTCCAGAGATTTCACTCCTATTACTCCACCAATAATTTCAAATTTCAACTCTGAAAGTCTGAATTTGGCAATCTGTAGACCTCCTTTCCAGTGTTCATGCCACTGTTATTTCATGCATGGGAGAAAAAGTTGAAGTCAAAACCTTAAAATTGATGTTAAAATATAGTTAAGAAACCAAACCACTTTTATCTTCCAAAGGAAATAAACACTTTAAGTATGAATGCTGAAATAAGGAACTTTTCCTTTTATATTAAAAAAAAATGCTGAAATAATGAACCATAAATGTTTGATTTCACAACAAATAGCTCATGGAACAAATAAAAACCTTTCTTACACCATAATCCACATGATTAAAATGTAATAAGATGCACAGACAGACATACATCTTTTAGTTTCTGCGAGTAAAGTAGTGCACAAATGAAATGCAATATCACATTCAGAATATCCATGAGCGTGAAAACATAGAGACAAGAACACATTATACATCAAAATTATATATCTCGATCATATCACTAGCTTATTTTTTCTTTATTTTTTGATATCTAGCTTAAACTGATTATCAAATCATAGAAAAGAATAAACCATCTTGATTTCACTTGAAGTTCTTAATCAATTTAAATTCAGAAAAACATGCAAAATTGGCATCAACCCACCTTCAAAAAATTTCACTAATTTTAAACATCGCAGAAAAAATCAACGATCTTATTTCACTTGAAGCCGTCGATCAACTAAAACTCACAAAAGCAAGGTAACTTGACATCACCCCACCTTCAAAAATTTCACCACTGCATAGAAAAAAAAGGTGTACATACCAATTTTACATGTTACAAACCAAGAACTCCAATAAGCAAGAAAGCCTAAGAGATTATTAAACAAATCAAACCTGTAAACGAAGCAAACAGACCAGAATTCCACACCTTATGCAATCAAGATTACCAATGATCCTAGCACATTGAAAATGAAAAAGAAAAAGCAAGAACCGATACACCAAGTTCAAGGAAAAATGTGAAAAAGCATGAAATTGGATGAGAAAACCACGCAAGAATGAGTGAACTCCATTAGGAAACAACATACCACAGCAACAGTGGGAACTTCCACCCTGGAAGCTATGGGGCAGATGGAATCAAGGGTGTAACATATATCTGATCGCCTTAAAATGAAATCGGTGATGGAAATTATGGGGCAAATGGACTGAGCTTGAAGGGGCACAACAAGCAATAAGGTACTCAAAATAAATGCAAGGATAGGGCCCATTCTCAGAATCCTATCAGCCATTATTCTAAGGTTTGAAGCTATATTCTAGGGTTTGCAGTCAGGAGTTGCAGGGGGAGAAAAGGGGGAGAATATAGGGTTTAAAAATGGGGATGAAGAGAGAGAGCCTTCCTTTCCATTGCATTCTCCCCCCTGCATAAAAAAGGACTCAGCTAATACAGGGTGGGGCCTTTTTAGCCCTTTGCGAAGACCCCGAACGATTTATTAAAAAATAAAAGGGTTAGAGACTGTTTTTTCATCACTGGGTGAGTTTTTCACGTGTTTTTTTACTTTAATTTTTGTTGTGTATATGTCTAATATCTATCCTTTTAATTGCTAAATTAAGTTCTTGTAAATTTCATATTTCTAAAAAGGGAAAAGTTTATATAGAGCTGAGGCTCTAAACAATCAAATTAGACGCTACATCAAAAATTTAACTAGAAGATGTTGTTTTGATCAGTGTTCGTAAAATCGAACCGGAACCGTTAACTGGTCATCAACCTAGGAGCAGTTCCAACCGGAACTGGACCAACCGAGGCGGTTAACCGGACTAACCGGTCAAGTAGATTTTTTTTCAAAAAAAAAGGGTCCAAAACCCTCAAAATATTTTAAAAAATAAAAAAATAAAAAAACTTAGATTAAACTATATATAAGTCATTTTTCTTTTTTCTTTTCATCTTCTAGAATGGTCATATATTAGTCATTTGAAACAAGTTGCATCATAAGGTGCAGGCAATTCATGACTTCAATAGAGCAACATAAAATTCTTGCAAATTCACAAGACTTCTACAGTAATTCTATAGATTCTCACTAAATAACAGTATGCAATATATCGATACGTATAAAATTTAGCCTAATGAAATGTTATATAATGAGGTCGTAATTGTTCCAAAGTCCAGATGTGGCTGGAAATTTATGATGAATGTACTCATGCCAACCTGCAAAAGGATACGATTTGAAAGATAAAATGTAGCAATGCAAAAGGATACGATTTGAAAGATAAAATGTAGTAAAGAATGGAGTACCTTTCATTGTAAACTTAACCAAGAAACATGAATATTTTGATATTATTTAGTCAACACAAACTCATTCCACATTTCCACACTGAAGAAGAAAGTAGAACAAAAAAACATACTTTTACAAAAAAAAATATATAACATTACAAGCAATCCAACAATCTCACCAAAAATATATAACATTAAAAGGAAAGAAATATATTTTTTCGCATATTCATCACAAAAAAAAAAAACATATTTTTGTAAAAAAAAATATAACATTAAAAACAATCCAAGAAGCTCATCAAAAATATATAACATTAAAAAGAAAGAAATATTTTTTTCATATTCATCACAAAAAACACATCAAAAAAATATAACATTAAAAAGAAAGAAATATTTTTCTCATATTCATCACAAAAAACATATTTTTGTAATATATATATATATATATATATATATATATATATATATATATATATATATATATATATATATAACATTTAAAAGAAAGAAATATTTTTTTCTCATATTCATTAAAAAAACATCTTTTTGTAAAAACAATAATATATATAACATTAAAAAAAAAGAAATGTTTTTCTCATATTCATCACAAAAAGACATATTTTCGTAAAAAAATATATAGAACATTAAAAAAAATCCAACAAGCTCACAAAAAATATATAAAATTAAAAAGAAAGAATCCATTTTTTCTCATATCCATCAGAAATAATATATTTTTATAAAAAAAAAAAAGTAATTTTATTAAGAAACAAAATTTTTTTAATCGAGCCAAAGAACACAGATTCTCTATAGTCAAAATTAGCCCAAATTCTTTCATTTTTTGAACAAATTGACAGGAGGATATGATAGATACTTCAATCACAATTAAAATGCCCCAAATATCATGAAGATCAATTCACAATTGAGATCATTCTTCAAAAAATGGCGGATATTTCACTTCACGCAATTTTCAAAACAAAAACGCGCCAAAAACAAATTCATATAAATAAATATACTGAATGATAAATCAACATACCTGATGTATTCGATTTATGAAGCCTTAATGATCAAAATTAACTGATCAATTCAATAAAAAAAGATCAATACATCGATAAAAAATCAATTTTGTTTTCATTGAGCACAGTTCTTCGAGCAGCAGCATTTTCGGCCGAAATCAACCTCCAAAATTCATCTTTTTCAACAAATTGAAATACAAAAAAGTTTTAGGATTCAGTAATGAATCAAAGCCCTCGATTTCCATGCATGGGTTATTGAAGCTCATATTGACAAAAATGGCGGCAGAAATCTGCAATTTCAATCCACCAAAAAATCGTTCTTCTTCGATTTTTTATTCAATAAACAGTTAATTATAGAAACTTTCAGGTGTGTAAGTGCATTAATTCACCGAAAAAACCAAAAAAAGCAAGAAAATCTAATAAAAAAAGGTTGCAAAACATGAATCATAGGTTCTATTTAAAAAAACGGCCGCTGTGAAAAATAACAACCGTTATTTAATAGAATATCGTTATGTCTGATATATCGCCTGTTATATCAGAAAACCAGACCGGTTAGTAGAAACTGGTTGGTTTTGAAGTAAAACCGTCGGTTCGAACTCAAACCGGCCGCCTTTGATGCTCATTTTTTTTGAAGGTCCCCGAATTTTTACTAGTACTCCAAAACCAGCCCTAATTGGAATCGGTACCTTGCCGATACCGATCTAACCGGCCGGTCCCAGTTCGGACCTGCCAGTTTTGCGAACACTGGTTTTGATGCCCATATATCCTCAAATTGATCATCTCGACATTAAGATGCATGGACATGAGAAAAAAAAAAGGATTAAAGTTTTGGAAGTAGTGTATTTTGTAACGCATTTTTGGACCATCAATTTTCAAGATTTTCACGTTTTCATAGATCTGCCGATCTACACTATTTCTGAAGCTTTAAAATTTAGGAAAAATATCCCCTCATCCCCTAGTTTTAACTTCTATATCTCATGAGACCCAAGAATTGAAAATATTACTTGTAAGCGAAAAGTCTTTATCTTGTCTATCTTACAAACCCCCAGACCTCTTTGACCATCAATTTTTTACCCAAACCAATACTAAAATGACACTCTAGAACTCCATCTCTCTCTCTCTCGGTAGTCTCTCTTATCGCCCATTCTCTCTCTTCAACCCTTCCACCTCGCTCCTCATACAAAGCACATGCCCTTCACAAATTGCACCTCCTTTTTCGGCTACCCACTTGCTGGAAAACTAAACCAACTGCCGCAAATTAGGATAAAATTATGCAATATGACTATTTTTTAATGATAAGAAGAAACGAACAAATTCATCAAGTTAGAGAGAGAAAAAGAGAGATTATAAACAAAGGACACAGTCAAAGTTAGAGAGAGGGTAGGTTATCGAAGATCATACCTGTAGAAGAAACGAATCAATCTATCGAACTTTTTATGTCTTAAGGTACAACTTATCATTCTAATCACTTTTTGAACCAATTTTTGAGAGAGAAGAAACATGATTTGTGTAATACATTGTTTTGAGCATTTCGGGCCCAATAAGCTTCTCTATCTCTTAATTCTTTCATTTAGTTTTTATTTTTTAAAAATTTAGCTTAATGTTCAAATATGCACTTTCTGAATTGCTTTTAGAGAGAAAGGACAGAGAGATAAACAAACCCATAGCCGTAGAATCATCAAAACAAACAGAGTAAGTTTTAAAGTTTTCGTGGATCCTTGGATTGTTTTCCCACTTTATAATCAACTTCTTATATTATATTAAATTTCCAACCATTTGAATGATTCAATATTTGCTGGTTAAATTATTTCTATTGAAATCTATACCTTTCTTTTTATTTGTTGATTCTATCTCTGATTTTCCATTTTTTGCCTTCTATGAAGCTATGGCTTCATTTGATAAACCAGTGGAAAAGATCGAAACAGAAGAAGAGAAAGCGGTTTCCTTGAAAAAGTGAAGGATTTCATCCATGACATTAGAGAGGAGATTGAAGAAGCAGTCGGTTTTGGAAAATCCACTACTGATGTCTCTGCAATCCACATTCCATCAATAAGTGTGGAGAGAGCTGATCTTATAGTCGACCTTCTCGTAACAAACCCTACATATTGAAAATCTGAAGCCACCATACACAGAGCGATATTGCAGAAGAGGCTCTAATGGCCGGGCCCATACCCGATTCCAGATTTGAAAATCTAATTTTATCCTCACCCTACATATTGAAAATCTGAAGCCACCATACACAAAGAGAGATTGCAGAAGAGGCTCTAATGGTCAGGCCCTTACCCTATTCCAAATTTGACAACCTTGGATATTGGGGACCTCTTAGGCGAGCTTATTCCAGATTTGACAACAAATTGAAAGGAGTCCCATGAATCGTTAGGGCTATAAGAGGCTCTAATGGCAGGGCCAGTGGACCAAGTCGTTCTCAAGTTTTAGAGAGAGAGAGAGAGAGAGAGAGAGAGAGAGAGAGAGAGAGAGAGGTGGAGTTTTTAAGATAGGGTGTCATTTTAGTATTTATTCGGGTGAAAAATATATGGACAAATAACCTCAAATTGATCATCTTGACATTAAGATGCATGGACATGAGAAAAAAACATGGATTAAAGTTTTGGAAGTAGTGTATTTTGTTATGTATTTTTGGACCATCAATTTTCAAGATTTTAATGTTTTTACAGATCTGCTGATCTACACTATTTTTGAAACTTTAAAATTTAGAAAAAATATCCCCTTATCCCCTATTTTTAACTTCTATATCTCATGAGACCCAAGAATTGAAAATATTACTTGTAAGCAAAATGCCTTCTTCTTTTCTATCTTACAACCCCTCGGAGCCCTTTGACCATCAATTATTTACCTAAACATACTAAAATGATACTTTAAAACTCCATCTCTCTCTCAAAACTTCATTCTCTCTCAATACTCTCATCGCCCATTCTCTCTCTTCAACTCTTCCACCTCGCTCCTCATAACAAAGCACATGCCCTTCACAAATTCCTCCTCCTTTTCCGGCAACCCATTTGCCGGAAAACTAAACCAACCGCCACAAATTAGGATAAAATTATGCAATATGACTATTTTTTAATGATATGAAGAAACGAACAAATTCATCAAGTTAGAGAGAGAAAAAAGAGAGATTATAAACGAAGGACACAGTCAAGTTAGAGAAAGGATAGGTTATTGAAGATCACACCTATAGAAGAAACAAATCAATCTATCAAACTTTTTATCTCTTAAGGTACTCCTTATTATTCTAATCACTTTTTGAACCAATTTTTGAGAGAGAAGAAACATGATTTGTGTAATACATTGTTTTGAGCATTTCGGGCTAATCCAATAAGCTTCTCTATCTCTTAATTCTTTCATTTAGTTTTTATTTTTTAAAAATTTTGCTTAATGTTCAAATATGCACTTTCTGAATTGCTTTTAGAGAGAAAGGACATAGAGATAAAGAAACCCATCGCCGTAGAATCATCAAAAATAAACAGAGTAAGTTTTAAAGTTTTCGTGGATCCTTGGATTGTTTTCCCACTTTGTAATCAACTTCTTATATTATATTAAATTTCCAACCATTTGAATGATTCAATATTTGCTGGTCAAATTATTTCTATTGAATTCTATATTTTTCTTTTTATTTGTTGATTCTATCTCTGATTTTCCATTTTTTGTCTTCTATGAAGCCATGGCTTCATTTGATAAACCAGTGGAAACGATCGAAACAGAAGAAGAGAAAGTGGTTTCCTTGAAAAAGTAAAAGATTTCATCCATGACATTGGAGAGAAGATTGAAGAAGCAGTCGGTTTTGGAAAATCCACTACTGATGTCTCTGCAATCCACTTTCCATCACTAAATGTGGAGAGAGTTGATCTTATAGTCGACCTTCTCGTAACAAACCCTACATATTGAAAATCTGAAGCCACCATATACAGAGAGATATTGCAAAAGAGGCTCTAATGACCGGGCCCATACCCTATTCCATATTTGAAAATCTAATTTTATCTTCACCCTACATATTGAAAATGTGAAGCCACCATACTGAGAGAGAGATTGCAGAAGAGGCTCTAATGGTCGGGCCCATACCCTATTCCAAATTTGACAGCCATGGATATTGGGGACCTCTCAAGCGAGCGCCATAACCCTATTCCAGATTTGACAACAAATTGAAAGGGGTTCCATGAATCGTTAGGGCTATCAGAGGTTCCAATGGCGAGGCCAGTGGACCAAGCCGTTCTCAAGTTTTAGAGAGAGAGAGAGAGAGAGAGAGAGAGAGAGAGAGAGAGGTGGAGTTTTTGAGATAGGGTATCATTTTAGTGTTTGTTGGGGTAAAAAATATGTAGTCAAAGGAGTCCAAGGGATTGTAAGATAGAAAAGATGAAGACTTTTTGCTCACAAGTAATATTTTTAATTATGGGGTCTCATGAGATATAGAAGTTAAAAATATGGGACAAAGATATTTTTCCTAAAATTTATAAATAAAGACGAAAATATATTTTAAGGCTATCACAAAGATTTTCAGTATTGAAACCACATTTTTTGATACTATTTGAAGGTAGGCTCTAATTTGATTGTTTAGAGCCTAGGCTCTATACAAAACTGCACCCTTCTAAAAATTATGTTTGTTTATCCATCTACATGTGATTTGATTGAGTATCGGGTTTCTATGAGTCAGCTTACTCATATGCACATGTGTGGCCCCCTCAACAATTCATGTTAAATATAGAATTTTTTATTTAAAATTTTAAGTATTCATCATTTAAGCCAAGATAATACTTTAAATTTTGTTTATTGGGGGATGTTTTTGACACCGTCCCTATTTAATTTGACACTGTGTTTTACACAACATCCATCTTAAAACTATCCTTTGCTTAAACTCCTATTTGGATTTGTATGTTTTTCATTGGTTATATGAATGGCATGATTCAGGAAATGGAGATGTGCAACTGGAATTTTTTTTATCATATTTCATCTTGGGTCAATAATCCAAAAAATGGAGAGATTGAGAAAGATGACACATATAGAATTGGAGCTAGGCAAAGTGGAGATGTGTAACCAGAGTTTTATGTGATTATCATATACTAATAAATATGAAGTAGAAGTTCAATAGAACAACTGTTAGAGCAACATTGCTTTATGGGACACAATGTTAGGCAGTCAAAAAACAATATACGAATAGGATGAATATAGTTGAGATGGATGAGTGGTAAGACAAAAATGAATAGAATTTAAAATAAATACATTCGAGAGAACTTATGTGTGACTCCAATAGACGATAAGATGAGATAATATAGACTAAGTGGGTTGGACATGTGCAATGCCAGTCCAATAGAACACTTATCAAGAGGTGCAAGTCAGTTCAAATAGAAAGCTACCCAATAGCATACTTATTAGGAGGTGCAAGTTAGTTCAAATAAAAAGCTCAAAAAAGACAAGCAGTAGGCCTAAAAAGACATGGTTGAAAGTATTGAGATATTGAGAAACGATATAGGGACTAATTGCTTCACTGATAATATGGCCCTTGATAGAGCAAAATGATGGATCAGGATTCGTCTTGGCGACCCCAAATAGTTGGGAATGGCTGTGACGATGATAAATGACATAATCTTCAAAAACCATAAAGTCATTATTTTCTCAAAGCATTTTATGATTGGAAAAAGTTTATATAAGGTTGCAACCTTAAAATGTAGAATTACAGATGCGCCTCAAAATCCCATTGGAAAGGATTGTTTTAATGTTGAAAACCTTTCCATTGATCATCTCGACATCGAGATTAATAAATATGAAAAAAAAAAAATTAAGTTATAGAAATAGTGCATCTTGCAACACATTATCTAGACCGTCCATTTTCAAGATTTTCAAATATTTATATATTTACTTGATTTTAACCATTTTTTAAGTTTAAATAGACATGAAAATAGATTTTTAGATAATTTTAAGAATTTTTTACATTAAAATTGTATGTTATGATAAAATTTGGAGGTACATCTTGACTAGATTGTTTAAGGTTGCAACCTTATAAAAACTACACCCATTATGATTAACAAACTTGCCATATTTGGTGAAAGTCAAACCTTCCAAACTTTTTAGCTCAGTGGGGTATGTGGGGCAACCAGGCCTGGCAATGGGTGGGGCAACCAGGCCATAAAAAAGTAGGGCTAGGACACCAATTGCGACCCTAGGGCCAGGCTATAGCAAGCCCAGCTCTGCCAGGACTGACCGTTTCTTCAGTTTTTTTTTGACTGGCCTAGCCCCTATAGGAACTAGGGCAGGCTAGGATGAAGGCTGGTTCTCACCCTTAAGGGCAGTTTTGATTTTCTCTCCCTCATTTTTTGAAACAAAAAAATTTATTTACAAAAACACACACGCCCTCAGAGTTATATTTCTCATCGGACTCGTACTTAAACTACACTGCCACAACTTCCACTCAGGAATGCATGAGTATAGACACAAAAACATGTGTGCAAATGCAAATGACGATTGCCTGCTCCAAGCTGCCCATAATTTAGTCGCATCATGTAGAGATAGGGGCCCATTTGTGACCATGATTACTGGAATAGCTAAAAATTACATAATTCGTTTGTGAAATCCATGCTCTCTTCTTAAAATAGATCGAAATTCATTCAATTCTAGTCAATCTCTACAGTCTTCACCAAGAATGGATTACAGAATCTCCATTGATATAATGTATCCCATACACCAGAGCAACATTTGCTAGGAAAAGTGAACAAAGAGACTATTTACTTTTGGAAAAGGTTTCTATACTCCCTCTAGAAGGTATATACTTCCCCCCTCATCCAGCATAGAAGGTGTGTACTTCCCCTCTCATCCAGCCGTCGAATTTAGATCAAGTGAATCATTGATCGTTTGATCTAGATTTGATGTCTTAGAGTATTTATTTTTAATTGTTTTTATACATATTGTATGAATATGAAATTTGTGCCATCAAATCAATGCAGCGCACCTAAAAAAAATTTAAAAATAATTTTTCAAAAATTATAATGACCAAAATATCCCTTGAAAATTTCAGGGGTATTTTAGTCATTTTATTTTATTGAGAATATTTTTTATATTTTTTACAAGTCTGAGTTTAAGAGAAGAGTGGACACCCAAAATTTGATGTCAAAATATTTTAAAAAAATAAAAATAAAATAGTGTAGAGTCGTAACATTGTGATTGGAGCCATCGCGAATAGACAGTTGGATAGGAGAAGTATACAAGTTTTATGCTCTAGGGGAAGCATAGAAAGCTTGCTTTTTACTTTTAATATAGAGAGGTAACAGTTACTCTCATATGTCAAATTTTAAATCGGATAGTTATAAGTGTCATTGATAAAATTCAAAATTAAAAAAATTAAAAATAAAATATAAAACTTCTTTGCATATCCTAAGCCATCTAATTTGACATCTAATGACTAGCAGTGATTGTGATCTCCTTATAACAATGATAAACGGTCTCAAAATATACAATTACTTTTTACAATCCCATTAGCACATTATTTTCTATTTTAGAATGGGAAAAATATATTGTGATCCATATTAAAAACCTTGGTCACAGCGGTTAACTGTAGGAACACCTCTGATGGTGTTCAACCTCCACCTTGGACATCAGGATGTTTAAGCAGTATACAATATACATGCACAACTTGCTGGTTTGGATATATAGTCATTTGGATTTTAGAGATATTTTGTTTCCCTGCCTTACTTTAAATTGTAACGAGAAGAAATGCTTTAGCAGCTCAAACCAAAACAAAAGAAAAAAGAAGAGCAGCAGAACATCCTAGTCTTGACATTACACAGATGAGCAAGTGCTAGTAAATTGTTCGAAATCCAGACACAAAAAGTCATCATTATCATCATCATCCAAATATTATCCCAACAAATAATATAAAACATAAACCCTCAAAAAAAAATAATATAGGGGCAAAAAAATAACATAAGGATGCCCCTAATAAAAAGAGAATCTATCTCCTTTTTTGACAATGTTCAAAAGATTTTATTACAAGAAAAATTTATCATTTACTCAATTTAACACTTTACCCAATTCTTGTTTATTCAATTTCAAAATATCTACAAAAAAAAAAAAAAACACATGATCATAAGTTTGAATGGTTACAAATGTACAGAATGTTTAGCAACTCATCTCTTGTAGATATTCTGATAAATTATCATAAAAGAAATAGCAAAGAGATCATCCTTATAAAAACCCACTAGGCCAATAGCCCAGGGCCTGTCCCCTATTCTAGGCTTGAATTAACAGAGTTCAGTTCATCCAGTCTCCTGGTAAAATAACTTCAAGGGCATCAAGAAACTAACGAAACAGGTGAAATTTTTAACATGTATAACACAACATTCATCAGCCTTGGCAGGCGCACACAGCAACGAGATAAGAGAGAGAGCGAGAGAGTTGACAGGGTACACCAATCAGTGACTTCATTTTCCTTCATTTCCTTTGAAAAGTAATTAACATCCTAACATTACATTGATAACCATGATAAATCTATAGAAACAGATAACATCCACGATCACCGCCCACAAAAAAATTCAAGGATTTATATGAGGCACGCCCTCATACCCCAAAAGAGAGAGAGAGAGATGCCTCATACCACCAATAAAGAGAGAGAGAGAGAGAGAGAACACTGTCACCACTACCGCCTGCTATTTGCGGTCTTGGCCTTACTCAATGATGCGAGCTCCTCAATGAGCTTCCTCTCATCACTACTGATTCGTTTTGGTATCTCGACCTGCACCTTCACCAGCTGATCCCCCCGCACATTGGGCTTCCCCAAATACGGTACACCCTTCTTTGCCATCACCAGCGTTGTCCCTGGCTGTGTGCCTGCTGGCACCTTCAGGTCCACCATCCCATCTACCGTTGGCACCTTCACCGTCGTCCCCAATATTGCATCAATATAAGATACCTTACAAGTATACAAAACATTTGTTCCTTCCCTTTTCAAAACCGGGTCCCCAAGAACCTCAATAAAAACATATAAGTCCCCAAGGGGGCCCCCACGTCGCCCTGCATCACCCTCAGAGCGAACCCGAAGTCGACTACCCGAGTCAACACCAGCTGGCACCTATGTTAGGAGGACATGGATACAAATGTCAGTGTCTGACAGAGATGCCTGTTAGAGAGAGAGAGAGAGAGAGAGAGAGAGACAACAAAGGAGTGGGAAGTGAGATTTTAGGACAATAAGCACTTTCAATGGGGAAGACACTAGACAAAAAAACAGTATCCAAGTTTTTCCAAAGTGGAGTATCAGATGTGTGTTGTGTCTTGCATGTCAACATGTGGCAAGAACAATGTATATATGTGTCCAAGTTGCATAGGCTGGCACCTTAAGGCTTATACGCTTCGTTCTCGATACTCGGCCGTCGCCTCCACATGTAGGGCATGGGGTAGAGGTCTCGCCGGTCCCGCCACACACATTGCATGTTGAGACCTGTT
Source organism: Amborella trichopoda (assembly GCF_054954075.1). Classification (NCBI taxonomy): domain Eukaryota; kingdom Viridiplantae; phylum Streptophyta; class Magnoliopsida; order Amborellales; family Amborellaceae; genus Amborella; species Amborella trichopoda. Next base: position 9,615,639 of record NC_142339.1, read on the forward strand.
GGAAGACACCTAGTGGGGTGCGGGCAGAGGTGACAACTTGGCCTTGGCCACTGCATGCGGTACACTTGACGGACTTTGTGCCAGGCTTGGCACCAGAGCCGTCACAGGTGGAGCAGGCCTCGAGACGGGTGATATCAATCTCTTTGTCGACGCCAAAGACAGCATCCTTGAAGTTGAGGATGAGGCTATAGGACTGGTCGTCACCCTGTGTGGGCCGGTTACGGGCAGCAGCACGTCCCATGCCACCCATACCCCCCATGCCACCCATGCCCTCGAAAAGGGACTCAAAGAGGTCGAATGGGTTGCTGAAATCCTGCAGGAGAGAGAGAAAGCAGATTGTAGCTATTTACATAGGAGGGTTATAATGATTTACACACACAAACACACGTGCATAAACACACCTACACAGAGATTGCCATTTATATCAGGAGAGGAGCCATTTTTTGGGGAAAAAATTGCAGTAATCTGTATGGAGATTTTTTTTATTTTTTCTTTTTGGCGGGGGGGTGGGGTAGAGGGGGGGGGAGGAGAGAGAGAGAGAGAGAGAGAGAGAGAGAGAGAGAGAGAGAGAGAGGCCATTTATATGAACAAAGAGTGCCATATTTGGGGAGAAATTTTACAGCTATTAGTACAGAGAAAGACATGGTGTGGTGATCACTTTTTTTTTTTTTTTTTTTGGGTGGGGCGCGGGGGGAGAGGGAGGTGTGCTGAGGCGAAGGAATAGAACTGATAGCTGCCTCGCAGCAAGAAGATGGAATTACTTACCCCCGTGCCCATGCCAGCACCCTTGAGTCCAGCCTCTCCATACTTGTCATACAATGACCTTTTCTCATCATCAGACAGGACCTACATCCCATCGTCCAATTAGACCATCATTAGTCAATGGAAAACACTATTTATCCCCAGAAAAATTTCACTGGAAAAAACAATATCATAGCTAGAGAGGAAGTCACAGTGCCGACAGCTTCTGCATTGATATCTAAACATATTCTATTTTCAACAGTGGAACAATCTCCAATCAAATCTTACGAATTGGGCTTGGGTAAAGACGGTAGAGGCTGGGTTTTCATAGCACATCTCAAGTCCCATTCGTAACCTTGTCAACAAAAAAAAAAAAAAAACAATCTCTAATCACATGGAGACAAGTAAAAAAAAAGTACCTCATAAGCATTACTGATCTCTTTGAACTTTTGTTCAGCGTCAGATTCCCTACAATATACAAAAGGAGAGGATGAAGCCTTATTCAGATTAAGCCAATTGAACCGAACAAATAAGACATACCACAAACACACTTGAACTACAGCTTTACACAGCACACCTACTCACATAAGGGAACAAGCCACAAACGTAAGCAGATCAAGATTTTGAACTCACTTGTTTACATCAGGATGGTAATTCCTTGCAAGTTTCCGATAAGCTGAAATATCAGAAAATAAGGGTCAATAACTAACAATAAATATACAACTGCCGGGAATAAGAAGGATGATACACAACCAAACATGATAAATCACAAGATTCATAACCATGGCATGCTTTCCTTCAAGCAATTCTCATTTTGTTTTGCTTTAACAAATAATCTGCTGTCTGGTCTTTATTGATATACAGCCCTAGAAATTTGAATACAACATGGGTAAAGATAGTGAAATTCTCTTTCTTTGCTTTAGCAAATAATATGCTATATTCCCCTTTTCTTTTCCAATTAATAATCTGCTTTATACCTTCATCAAGATGCCCCTATAGAAACTTGGCTACAACGTAAATGAAAATAGTTTTGACGCTTTTGATGATCTCCACAAGCTTTGAGGTAGGACACCACAGTCGATCATCAGTACAATTGAAGTTCATTGAATTTTCATGAGAGCTTAGATAGTTAAAAATAATTACCAAAGAGAAGCCAATATGTTTGGTGCAACAAAATATTACAAATACAAGCAATCATCTCGACCAGAATTGGTACTCCCAGAATTTCACTATCCCTTTCCAAAACTACACCTAGATCCAAGTGATCTGTAATGGATGATCTGGATTTTAATATCAAGACAAAAATCATAAGTGAGGGCTATAATAGCCTGAAACAGGATCACATAAATTGCCATTTTCCAGAAGACAAACATCCTCAAGAAAGAGTAAAGGGAAAGAGATGTTCAAAGACCAATAGTAATATATGTATTCTCAGAATAAGTAGAAAAGAGTTCATCATCATCATCATCCGAGCCTTATCCCAACTATTTGGGGTCGGCTATATGAATCTTGCTGCGCCATTCTATTCTATCAAGAGTCAGACCCTCAATTAGATCATAAGTTACCATATCTCTTTTTACTACTTCCATCAAGTCCTTTTGGGCCTTCCCCTTGCCTTTTTAGAGCTTTCCATGTAAACTAAGTCACCATTCCTAACCAGTGTTATATTAGATCTGCGCTGCACATGGCTAGTCCATCTAAGTCTATTTTTCCTCATCTTATCCCCTATTGGAGCCACCCCTAGATTCCCTCAAATGTATTCATTATGAATTCTATCTTTTCTTATCTTCCCACTCATCCATCTCAATCACCTTAGCTACACTCATCTTACCGATATCTTGTTTCCTAAATGCCTAACATTCCGTCTCATAAAGCATGGTTGGTCTTATAGCCATTCTATCAAACTTCCCTTTAGTTTCATGAGCATGCGGCGATCACATAAAACTCCGGATGCCCATCACTTCGCCCAATCAGCTCGAATTCTATGCACGATAACGTTCTCAATCCCTCCATTCTCCAGGATTATCATCCCAAGACATTGAAAATAATCTCTTTAGGTATTTCTTGGTCATAAATCTCAACTACGTCCTTGTTTCTACATAAGCAGAAAAGAACTTAAAAAAAAAAAAAAAAACAACCACAAAACATAGACTGCTTAATTATATTGACTAGTTAGACAAAATTGGCACTCAACTGCTTACAACTAGTGGAAGTGAATTCTAAATCACAGATCTGAGATTAACATGTGACGTAGCACTTTCCAATATCAGATTTGACACAGAACAACTAAGAGAAAATAGTAAATATTCAAAGACTGCAGCAGTCATCCTTTAATCTTTTGGCACAATAAATAATAGCCCCTACAGAGGATTCTATAGCTGCACTCCCAAGAAAATCCACCATCTGAAACTTTGTTGATGGGACATCATGGAGAACTATTCAACACTACTGTAGAATGCCCCATCTCCGCTGTCTGATGAAGTCTTAGATGGTAGACTTTCTAGAGAAGACTACTTGTTATCTTCCTTGGAGAAGACTCATTAGTCTTTGATTGGAACCACACTTGGAAAAAATCTTTGATTCAACTCCAAAACAGAACTGAGATTATTGGATTTCTTTGTTAAATTTAAATATGACCCCTCCCAACAGTTGACCACATAACTCATTTGGAGCAACTAAAACAAGTAAGTTTCATGTCCACGAAATAATAAAAATAACACCAGTACTGATAAACATGAACAAAAAAAAAACTAATAAAGAAAAACATAGAAATAAGACATAGAAAAATAAGAAATATAGAAAACCCAATAACCAACAGCCACTGAGAGCAGACAGCATAACAAGATCCTCACCACTCTTTATTTCAGATTTGCTAGCATTTCTAGACACCCCGAGTACAGAATAATAATCCTGCATACAATAGAAAGCCAATGACAAATATTAAGCATTAGGTACTATAGACATTTGACCACAAGCAACATCAAACATGAATAATGACGAGAAAATATACTCACCCTATCAGCTCTAACAACAAATCGTGCCCCCATACGATGATGACGTTGAATCTGAGGTAAGCCAGAGTTAAACAAAACATACATAGAGTCTGGGGAAAATAGACTTGTGGAGGATGATCCCAAATGTCTCTCCTTAGAACTGCACAAATTTCACAATACGAAGCCCTCAGGCATTACATTCCAATAAGAGAGACTCAGAAACTAATATCCCACACATAACAGGGAAGGTGGGGTGGGGGGACAATTGCGGATTTGAATCTGAATAGTGAACAAGGATTCCCATTTCAAGGCAGTTAAAGAAAAAGTATCTCTCTCTCTTTCTCTCATATATATATATATATATATATATACAAAGATAACATTATATATTTACAAATATTTTTATTAATGTAGGGAATAAAGCGAAAGTAATTACTGAAACATAAGAAGCACCATTAAATGCTGTGAACATTCTAACGATGTTCCACGATTTCAGGTTTTGATAATCATTAACTATTGCACCCTTCTCATAAAAGAACACAAACATACGCGTTTCTCAAGTTTTCATTGTCAAATATAGGATTCATGTTTGCTTAGAGGTATATATACACCCAAGCAAGTGCTATGTTCTACATACACGATGTCAAAATCCACCTTTGCTCATCCATATCCTCAAACACCACACTTGGGAAATGCAAAGCGCCTATCCATACATGCAAAATACATTACAAGACCACTACTTTAAAAAACACTTTTGACTTTCTTTTTTTTAAATGGCAATTTCCTTTGAATTTTGAGTCTGGTGAAGAGTCAATGTAAAGTTCTTCGCAACAGAAAGTAGATTCTCTTCTCCGTCTTTGTCATTTGCATCAAAATATTACTTTCATGGAATCCTCCCTACATTCGTGTATTCCACATTGGTACTGTAATTCACAGTCCAATAAGGCATTTGCTGCATTTCAGTCATCTTAATCTTTTTAAATTCTTTGTGCATATGGCATATGATCAGTCTTTTCTCCAATTCTCCACAGCATCGTCTTTTTCAGGTTCTTTATTTCCTCATTCTAGAGCTAAGACTTTTCACGACAAGACTCTTTTCAAACATTGAATTTCTATCTTAACCAAAAACAACAAAACAATAAAAATTTATAGTTTTCCCTTTCTTGACTCTTATTTCAAATGTATTCGAACAAAAAAGAATGTAGGTGATTTATCTGACAAGAAAAGACAAAAAATAAATCATCCAATTCTCATGCTGTTATGTCAACCAAAATATGTGACTGGGACTACGTTACCCCAATCTGCGAAACAAAGGAAATTGCTCTGCCTTGCTATGCGCTTAAAAATTATATTCAGTTTTTTATGTCCAACTTTATCTTCTTCAATGTTTGAATCATTGGCTTTCACAATTATTTTTTTTGAAGAAAATCTGCAGTTTAAAGTCAACAAATATACGCTTTTATTTTTCCACTATTTTTTTCCCACATCTATTACACATGAATTTGATGTTCCCTTCCTAAAAGTACACTGTGTCCACGTTTACATAAATTAGCCTAAAATACACCATATCGTCATTCATTTATCACCAGGTTGCCATTCTTCCTTCATATTGATAGGAGTTCCTTGCTGTTTGTCGATAACGGCAAATTCATCTCAACTCATTTTTCCACAAGCTGAAGCTCATCTTTTGAATAATGTTGGGAACAGATGGGAACCACCCCAGTACAGGTTCTAAGCTATTCGGCACACATTATCAAGCAAGTGTTTATGGCGAAGATTCCACTCATAAGAAAGAATCAAGATGGATGCAGTGATGGTGGTTCTCTTTCCCTTCCTAACCCTGCAGATGCAGCTAAGCACAACCGATTGTGGAAAGCTAAAAGAGGTCTAACCTATTGTTTTGATTTGTGTATCGGTAGACATCCATATTCACTCTCTAGACACTTTGGAATCCACAGCAGTGAGACATAAAGATTACACATGAGAAACTCACTGCCATGATGAATTAAAGATTTTACTTCATTCCCTTTTTGTTTATATACAGTAACAAAATTCAAGGAAGCTCAAGCAGTGAATTCATAATTAAAAAGAAAAAGGAAGGTCACAACCACTGTTTTGAGAACTGGACTGGCTTTGGACCAAAAAAGTGTCCAGTCCAGCCTTTAGCGATTGAACCAGCAGTCAAACCAGTTGAACTTGTTCTTTATTTTTACTTAAAAAGGTACTTTTTAACTAAAGAAAAAAGGAATAATTTTATAAAACATATAAAACAATAAATTTATAGATGGAGAAACGATTCTTATTAAAGCGATCTAGAGAGAGCGAGAGCGAGAGAGAGAGAGAGAGAGAGAGAGAGAGAGAGAGAGAGAGAGAGGGATTAAACACATTGGAGAGAAAGTAGATTAGAGAGCCCATTAACAACCACATTTACACTACTATTAGAAGACAACTAATTTATTATGAAGAAAATCAAATTTGAATTGCTCAAATTAATGGCGGACCTCATTGGATGGTGAGCCATCTGGGCTTAAGTTCTAAAAAATGGTGTCAAATATGGCAAAAGAAAATTTAGCCCAAAGATAGGACCTTAGGGGGCCAGAAATAGTAAAATGGGATTGGCCAACTCAGTACTTATTGAGTGAACCAATCAGCTAGACCAGATTTTGACCGGCTCCGGATGATTTTTATTTATCAATAACGATTTTCTTTTGGACCAGACTGGCCCAGCTGAACTGCCAGGTCCGGTCCAGTTTTGATAACATTCCTCAGGAACGTCGTTTAAAGCATAAATTAATTTTCAGTTGTTTTACTTTTCATGCACTTTCACCTAGACACAATGGATCCCATTTGACTCCGATGAGCTCGTATTGCACCTATTTCCCGTGGTCCTCCACAAGAATCCTGTTTCAAAACTGAAGTTTCACGTAATTGTTTCACATTTAATTTTTCTAATTTTTCCTTTATCAATTATGACATGATGCAGTTCATCAAATATAAACATCTCTCAAGCCATTTTCTGTCCAAGAATCTCTGATATCAGTCTGCAATACTTAACTCCACATTTCAAGAACCAGTCGATCTTCTGGGGTTATATCGTTCCATTTTTTCATCAATTTAAGCTCATTCAAGCACCTTCTCTAAAGATTGCAAGCTTTTGGGCACACAGTGTCTGTGAAAAATCCAGAAAATAAAGAATATGGATTCTCAACTCTCCCCACCTCAACAAAATGAGAAATATCGTGGCTCCATCCCAATTCAAGCCTACAGATTCTAGGTTTCTTCCAAAATAAGTGAATGAAAGGGATGGAATTTGGACACATTTTTTCATGGAGAAGGAAAAAAGTAAGAAAAGTACAAAAGAACAATTCCAAAACTACAGCAGCTTAAAGTCCCAGCATCCAAATTGCTAGCTAATAGTCCCAGCACGACAGCTTCCAATACTTGTTGGTCCTGAATTGTCCTTCGAGTATTCATCATCTTGGGGTTTAGATTTCCAGACCTGGGGGATGCCATTCTTCAAATGTTATCATTGGTAGTTGGATGTTTGTGATCCTATGGCCCATATCTACCATTGCTGACAGTTCATAAATGGCAAACAAGTTTCCCAGATAATGACATTGCCTCTACTCACCATAGTCACTAGGATCGGGAGCAGAAATGGTACTGGGATTGGGATTGGGATTGGGAGCGGGGGATTATGAAATGCAAGAAGATCCCTATGGTTGGAAGCGTCGTCCATACAATTCATATATTAGGGATTGAGATCCCCAAATGTTAGGGATAGAGATTCCAACCTTATAGGAATCTTGATCCTGACATTTTGGGATCTTGATCCCAATCTTGCTACCTACCTTAAAGTGCATGACAATTTAGGATTATATATACTCTTTAAAGAAGGGATCCTTTTATTTATTGTAAGCAAGCAATGCAACTATATTAAAAGTACAGTTTATGTTGCTAGCTGGCTACAAATGAAAAAAGTCATTATTTTGATTGTTGTTTTGGTCTTTAAGGTTGGGATTGAGATCCCTAATAGCAAGAGTCGGGATCCCTAACAATCAAGATCCCAAAATTTAAAAAAACGAGATGCCTGAGAAATCCGTTCTGGGAGCGATATAATCGAGATCCTAGAAAGGATTGCCTACTAAAGTAGGCGATCCCGGCAACCATGCTACTTAATATGTGACCTACCATTTGACCTGAACTCTAATTATTCTTTACTTCCAATTTCTCCAAAGAACCACATGAAAGCATACCACCAAAATAACCATCACTTGGGAAAGTAGAAGCCTCTAACTCAAATGAATCACCAGCGCATATTTTGTCAATGAATCTGTTAATGAGATAGAAAACAAGCAATGAAAGATCCAAACTGCTTGATCACACTGTGTATTATTTTCAGTACACCACCAAATTCCTGACAAATGATTTAACTGGAAAGAACCAGAGGATTGACGAATAGGCATTAGTCCATCTTCCTCCACAATGTGCCAACAACACTCCTTTGACAGCCTCTATAAACTCCTCAACCTCCATGGCTGAAGGATTTCCCTGCAAGTAGCCATATCACCCGATCCTCTGCCCAAGGTTAAGAATCACAGCACTTAGTCCCCCAACAAATCCTTGAAAAATGGTTTTTTTTTGCTTGAAAAGTTTAATTTTTATTGTATTAAGTTTGCAGATGCCAATACTCCTTGAGAAATGATTCTCCACTCCTTTTGATGATTTGACGTTCTACAAACGACTTGATACTGAATTCTGGCTGTAAAGGCACTTCCATCGTCTACATCTCCAGGCATTGTTCAAAAAAATAAGTGGATGACAGTTCTTGAGGCATTCCAACAGAAGAATCATGACAGAAACAGAAAAACCTCAAGTCATTGAATTTTCTTGCATACTAATTTCAGCCTGTAAGTCGGGTGATGCTTTCAAGAACCCGTGCACATCTACTTTACGCTCACTCTATGAATATATCTGAGCACATAGTCAAGGGAAGCACCCTCCCCAGGGGATGATCTCTCTCCAAAAACACCACTCCCCGCTCCCAGAGTGGATCCTCTGCTCCTCTTTACATGGGACTGTGAACCCACTTACCATGGAATTGTGATCCATATGCTTTACTCTAACAACTAAGGGTACATGTAAAAATTTAGGTAGTGTAGTTTGTGGTCCACAAATAAAGTGTAAGTTACCTTAAGAAAAGGCATCCATTAAAGGTAATTCGAATTTTGGATGGAAACAAAATTTCCTAAAAAGTAGCCAAAAGATCTAATCATAGCCATAGTGGCCGGACTTGGCAAGTAAACACATTTTCTCGAGATTCTCTTTTGAAGCAAGGAAGCAATCACATATTTCACGAGAAACTGCCTCCTCATTAGCTTTCAAATTTTTCGTCAAAAAAAGAATTACCAATTTTATGGAAAGCCCATTATGCATAAGTCTTCTCACAGCATTTGCATGGAGAGATTTAGAGGTATTGACATTCTCACTCTGTGAAATGAAGAGATAAGGAGACAAAAATCAATAAAATATTATACTTTCTAGGAAGATCCTAATCTCATTGTATTGAATAGAAGATTCTATGATGGGTGTTAAAAATAGAGATTTTGTAGGGCTGATAATAACCAGGGGTTGGAAATATTCAACATCTCACACTCTGAATATTTTTTTGCATAGACTGTTATGGAGCTAAAACTTCTTTGTTAAGAATTCTACCTCTTAGCAACTAAATATTGAATTGTGGCTTTATTTCTGTTATACACTTCCTTTTCTTCAAACAAAATGAATGGTTATGAATTCTAGATTTTAAGTGATTGCATTTTGAAATCTGAATTCCAATTTCTCAATCCCATACCATATGACTATAAAACTAACGTAATGCTCTTTAGTTGAGAACACCAGGGTCCATGATAGGCTCTTTCGAATCCAAATGCAAATGAAACTATATTTATATATATATATATATATATATATATATATATATATATATATATATGTATGGAAAAAGTCGGGGTTATCCCACTAGCTCATATGAACATATGAGCCCAAAAGCCCCGATTGAATCTGGGCTGATTTGACAATTACGGATATCCGATAGTGCTTGAATTTTTTTTTTTTCTACAAATCCAAATCACTTGAAATTTTAAGTGCGTGTTCTTCTCATCAAGGCGCACCTAATAAAAATATAAAAAAAATTATTCGAGAAAAACAAAATGACCAAAATACCCCCCGAAACTTTTCGAGGGCATTTTGGTCAATTTATTTCATGTAAAATATTTTTTTGATATTTTTCGAAGATTCATTTATTTTTGATGAACACACGCTTAAAATTTCAAATTATTTGGATTTGTAGAAAAATAAAATTAAATTCAAACACTACTAGACATCCGTGATTGTCAGATCGGCCAAGTTTCAATTTGGGTTGTTGGGCTCATATGTTCATATGAGCTCGTGGGCTAACCCCAGCTTTTTCCTATATATATATATATATATATATATATATATATACACACACACACACTAGAAAATCCTCGTTTTACTCATATTTCAAAAGTTTATTTATTATCGATATTGGTTGAAGAATTACTAAACAAGATTCTAGGAACAAGTACATTTATCCAGATCCAAATAGATATTTTCTAATACTTCTATAAAATACACTTAGCTTTTCATTCCATTTTTTATTTTTCATTTATTGAAATGTTGACGATGTATTTGTATTACTGTACCCAGAAAACTACAACATATGATGTAGGCCTGCACAACATCATAATTGAGAGGGCTTTCATTTACTTATTCTAAATCCAAATAGATATTCTCTAATACTTCTATAAAATACACTTTGCTTTTCATTCCATTTTTTATTTTTCATTTATTGAAGGGAAAGGTTTCTATACTTCCCCTACAGCATACAAGATCTATGCTTCCCCTACCATCCAGCCGTCCAATTTTGATCAAGAGAGCCACTCACCGTTTGATCTTAGATCCGACATCTCAAAGTATTTTATTTTTAGTTTTTTTTATACAAATTGTATGAATATGAAATTTGGTACGTGCCATCTTCTCATTGGGGCGCATCTATAAAAAATATTAAAAATAATTTTTCGATAAAATATAATGACCAAAATACCATGTGAAACTTTCAGGGGTATTTTGGTACGTGCCATCTTCTCATTTGGTACGTGCCATCTTCTCATTGGGGCGCACCTATAAAAAATATTAAAAATAATTTTTCGATAAAATATAATAACCAAAATACCATGTGAAACTTTCAGGGGTATTTTCGTCATTTTATTTTATTGGAAATATTGTTTTTATATTTTTGCTAGTGCGAGTTTAATAGAGGATTGGACGTCCAAAATTTGGTGTCAAAATAGTTTATAGAAAAAAATTAAAAATAAAATAGTGTAGAGGCGTGAAATTGTGATTGGGGCAATCTTAACCCTCCATTCAAAATGGAGGGTTGGATAAGGGGAAGTATATAAGCTTTATGCTGTAGGGGAAGCATAGAAAGCTTGCCCTTTATTGAAATGTTGACGATGTATTTGTATTACTGTACCCAGAAAATTACAACATATGATATAGGCCTGCACAACATCATAATTAAGAGGGCTTTCATTTACTTACTAAATACTTCTGCAAGTACCTTAATTGAGAGAGCTTTCATTGATCAACTCTGACGAGCACAAACATCTCGAAAGGATTTATTATGAAGTTTTATTTACTATTTGTACTATAAACACTCCTCCCCCCCCACCCCACCCCAAACCCCCCCAAAAAAAATATAAAATATAAAATATAACATAAAAAATAAAAAAGGGGAAAACCTACCCTCCCCTTTCCCTGTTTCTTTTCCTCCTCTCTTTCACGTTGCTTGTACCTAGTTGATATTGATATGCAGAATATTAAGAGTTGAAGTTTACTATGAATTTAAGTCGATAATTTTGTGTTTAATTTTTACAAATAGCTATTTTAAAATTTATGTAGGCCTTTATTTATAAATGCCAACAAGTCGTAAAATCACCATGGAATGGTGAGTAGCCAATTCTTGACTTGCTGAGTATCCAACCAGTAAATGCCAATTCCTCTTTGGGTTAATTAGAAGGAAAGCTCTAGAGGACCAATTGAGGAAGTGGTCAGCTCTTATGATTACAGGTCCATTATGTGGTCATAATGGAAATGTAAGATGCCTTAAGGAAAAGGAAGGCAATTCTTTACTGACCAAAAAAATAGCAACAGAATCTAGATAAGAAATCGATAAAGTTAAGTAGGTCATAATGGATATGAATGTTACCTTTAAAAAAGGATGACATTAAATTTAATGCTTTTAAGATAAAGTACTTTTGAGGTTACCATACTTAGAGAATGGACTAGGGCCTTGGCGGTAGTACTACCATCCCCCGTGGATGAAGTCTTGGACTCCATTCTCACCAAAGGATAGGGTCCCAAATCCCCACTAACTTTACCCCTTTTCAGAATGGCTTAGGGCTTTGGTGGCAGTATTGCTGAGCCCCATGGTGAGGTCTCTGACTCCATTCTCACCAAAGGGTAGGGGCCCAAATCCCCACTGACTTACCACCTTTTTAGGGGAAAAAGCCTGGGCTTAATTGGTTAGTGCTTGACTATTTGCACTGCTACGTTCTAGGCTCAATTTGTATCAAGGGTAGGGGCCCTCTCCTCATTGACTCACCAAAATAAAGGTTACCATACTTGTGGTTTCCCTGAGGCTAGCAGCTTGATAATCAATTTCCCTAAGGATTATAAATAAAAAAAATGATTGAAGCACTTTAATTGGGGTGAGATTTGTATAAGGTGCCCAACTTATACTATACAAGTAAGGCACACCTTTTAATTTTGTTGGAAGATGTATTTCCGGTATCAGAAACCTTACAATGGGTTTAAATTAATGTTCAACCCTAATCATGAAATTTAAAAGTCTAAAAAACAATGTAAATAAGTAGATATATAAACATTTCAAAATCTTGAAAATAGATGGTCCAGATAACTTATTATAAGATGAACTATTTTCAGGACTTGAAATTCTTTTTTTTTTTTTTCTTTGTATCATACATCTCGAGGTTGAAATGATCAGTTGGAAGGTTTTCCAACTCCAGATCACTTTTTTCAATTGGAACTTTGAGGTGCACCTTACTTCCATAGTGTAAGGTTGCAACCTTATATAAAATATTTCTTTTTAATTGATTATTATTAAAAATCATACTTATCATTATTCTTAGATAGAATTTTATTTCACAAAAATTATGTAATAATTAGTTATGGGTTTTGCAATGTGAAATTAGTTATAATTTTAATTCCTTTTTTAAGTAAATACTTATTAGTTTTACCATATTTCTTAGAAAGGAAAAATTCTTATCCTCCCCAACTCAACTTTTGAGGTGGATGAGAGACCCAAAAACAGGTTCTATTATCACCCACAAATAATGACCCTCCAAATAAGGTTAGATTTGGAGCTCCAAAAAAGTTCCAGATCCTTAGATTCATGCATTTTTGGAGCTCCAAGCCTTTCTTTTTCTCTCCCCCCTTTTCCAAATAAAATTTGATATGGAGCTCCAAAAATCCACCAAATCCAATAGACCTAGTGCCCATTCAAATTGAACGATCTTAACTTGATTTGCTGGCAGAAATAGATTTGGAGCAGTTTTGGACCCTCAAATCAATATTTTCTTTAGGATATTGTTTTCGGTGTGAGGAGACTGGTATGGAACTTTTTAGATCTCTCACATATCTCAAAAGTGGTTTATCAGGTGGAGTATTAAATCTTCTGCTCCTTGGAACGCATAAAGTTTTATCATACATGTTTATGGTATGTGCTGCCATGATGCCCCCAGATAGGGGACCTTTTGCCAGTGCCAATCCCCTAATGCCAAGCCTATTTCTGCTCCAAACGATTTATGTATGAACCCATTTTTCACAAACATAATGGACAGAATAAACTGGCCCTAACCTAGCTTGAATCAACTAAAATTCAACATAAACAAGCAATAATAATGTACACGTATATGCCCATCTAGAGCTAACTGCATAGCAATTTTGCAGTTAGATTGTAAGGAGGCTTTTCTTTTTAGCTCTTATCAATCTTTATAGCTTGAAAGAAATCAGAACATGGATTAAGACACTCAATAAACATTACAAAAAGGAAAATGGATCCCACATAACTAACAGATGGCATGAAGGTGAGCCTATTCCATATACAGGTATATGCTGCATCAATGGCCTTTCTATGCACATGCTGGGGGAATACCTTGGGAAGCTGATAGCTCATTATTCCCAACCAATTTCTGCAAGACTCCAAGTTCCAAAGGTTAATGGCTAGCCAATACAATTACATTATGGAGCTCCCTTTAAAAGAAGCACTAGATTCCTAAGGCCATAGAGAAGAGCTCTAAAAGGTTAAGATGGAGATGAAGATCCTCAGTTGAACATCTATTCTATCATTTTTTGAGGTATAATGGTCAGAAATAAACTAAGGCACCAAAATAACACAAGAAAAACTGCATAAACTGTGACCAGTTGAACCTCTACAATTGCAATATTCGAAAAGAGATTGAAAACTTATTCAAAATTGCAAAGTTGAAAACTGGAAAGTAACAAAACTAAATATCTTTGCAAGATTGCAACCAACGTGAAAGACATAAAGAAACTAGGACACGAGCACTCCATCTAAGTGACAACATGGAGAGAACTAGCATTCAAAGAGAAACTATAGATGATTGCATTTTTACAAATCTCTTTCCCTATACATGAACTAAATACATACATTAGTAATCTAAACAAATAATAAATACATAGAGCCTCTGCCCATGTCCTAGATATTTGAGCTGCATGCAGCTGATATTTTAGAAATCATACAATGTGAAAAATTGAATAAGATACAGATAATTAACATGAAGTATCAATACAATACAACCATAGTAACAATAAAGAGGGCCTACTATGCAGAGATAATGATAAAAAGGGTTTACTATGCAGCAATAACTAAGCCACAAATTGCATGAGGCCACAAATGAAATTCTCAATAAACTGAAAAGAACATAAGGGGAATACTAAGTCTTTCTGCCTTATTTAACATAAAAGCAGTATGGAAACTTGCCTGTACTGAGATGCCAATAACTTATTGGAGTCGAAAACCGTCGTGCCACGAGGAAACGAACATCTTAGCATGCACTGAGGACGAATCCCCCATTGTACTACCCATGTACCTCCACACGGCACAAGTGCCATTAAATTATTGTTCGGAGAAGGATAACAGCTTTTGATTATTGACTATCCCCAATATCTTCGTAATCAGTTGGTTTCAAGTTCAACTGCAAAAGAAGTACACAAGAATAATCCTCGTGACAATATAAAATAAGTCTTTGGGTGAATGGGTAGAAGGAAAACAAAAAACAAAAAACAGAGGAGACTTTTCATGTTTTTAACTAGGAACATATTATAGCCACACAAGAGGAAAGGGGGGGGGGGGGGGGGGGGGGGGGGGGGGATTGGTAACATATACAAGACACATGGAATGAGAGCAAACCATGATGCATAACTACGGAAGTATATAAGGATAAATAACCAATCAGATGAACACAAATCTGGTTCTCAGGGGCTTCAGATGTACAGGATAACAAGGGGGTGAAGAGTTTTAGACATTAAATAAACCCCAATACCCCCTCCACCGACCCCCTAAAAGAATGGATTACAAGAGCTGGAACACAAACGTTCCAGCTTTAGGCCACCATGGTGCATTTATGCACATGTATACCAAATAAATAAAGCAGAATACTAGAATTAACCAATAGGTAATCTCATATGCAAGCAAAGAGTTATCACACTACTGGTGCACACTAAGACGCTCATATTTGGATACCAATTTCAAAGAACTTCAGGGCAGGCTCACTGCCCTGCGTAGCTTACAGAAAAATCATATCTTCAGAAAAGCAAGACAATCCTATTCTTTAAAGATAATGAATAGATTAAAAGATTTCCCAAACATCATGCATATCGATTTTACCTTCTATTAACATACATTTCATGAAACACTTAACCTGCAAATTGAAGAAGCATAGATAAATGAAGTAGAAACTGAAGCTCTACTCTATAATTATAAGAAAGACTTATGAAGGAATGACACATTCCACACAAGTCTCAATAAGAAACATAAATTGTAATCTATGGAAACTCGAACCCATTCACAGAAAAGCACTCCAAAAAACCATAAAGCAGCAACGACAAACCCCATTTCCAAACTGTAACCTACTTCTCTACAAAAACCATAAATCAGCCACACAAAACCCCATTTCCAAACTGTAACCTACTTCTTACTCCCTCAAAACAGAAATAAATTTCCTCCTCTTCTTCACTATAATAACACAATTATCAAAACATTGACCTCACACCCCAATGAAAAAAACGAGGAAAAAGGAAACCACATGCTTCAAAAACCAACAGAAAAGCATATACAAACTACAACTCATATTCCAAACAAAGATATTCAATTAGTAACTTCTTGAATCAATAGAAGCAGATGAAATTTAACAAAATTCTTTTGGCGAAATCAGTAAGAGGATGAGGAGCTGTAAGCTTTACCTGAAGGATGAGAGGGGCGTTTGTTTGTGTGGTGATAGGGGTGGGCAAGGGGTTTAGAGGAGGTTTTCGGGGCGAAGTATCGAAGGGACGATGCAATCAACCCTACACCGTTATCGGTGTGTGTTGATTGATTATTCTAGAACCAATGAATGAAAATATAGAACAAAGTCCCCGTCTCCTCTCTCTCTCCCCGTTGTGACCTTTAAATGTACGTATTTTTTATGGAAGTGAGGCTCTCAACAATCAATGTAGAGCGTACTTCCAATAGTGTCAAAAAATGGGGTTTCACTATACCTTCAAATAGTGTAAAAAATATAGTTTCAATATTAAAAATCTCTGTGATAACTTTAAAATATATTTCATTTTTAATTATAAAATTTAAAAAATAGGATCTACGAAAACCTGAAAATCTTGAAAATTTGAAATCTATTTTATTAGTCATGCCATGCATTTTGATGTTGAGATGATCAATTTGAAAATATTCGAACATCCAGATGATCGATTTGAAGATATTTCAACTTCAAAACAACTTATTCTAATGAACCTTTTTTTATAGGCACTCTAATTTGATTGTTTAGTGCCTCGTCCCTATATAAACTTTTTCCTTCTGTAAATTGTACCATTGGGGTTCATATGTTATCATCTTGCTCCTCTCGTGGTTTATCGTCAACAAGTATTTACTCATTTGCCTTTCCTTTCTCAAAAGACTTATTGACTTGATTTTCGGGGGGTAAAAATACAGGTGTCATTTATTCTACCTGTGTTCAATTGAATAAACTTGCTGCGGAAACCGGCCATGGGTCGGGTCCAAGTAACTTGTTCGAGTCGAGCAAATACCGGCAAGGCAAAAAATGTGTTAAAAGTTCAAAAAAAAATTAAAAAAAATGCGAAATATCTTCTATCTATCCATTTTATACAAGTAACATGGACATGCGAAGTGATAGTAAATATTCAACACTAATATATAATCACTATTGAAATATAAGTATTTTTAGAACTATAATTATAATAATAGACAACTAATAACTTAAACGTTGAAATGAACGATAATATTTATAATTTATATTATGAAATAACGTGGTTATTATATTTTAATTATTAGAATCAGATATTATTTTGCTACTATGATATATATGAGTATACAATTATAATTATTATATAACAATAGTATTTTATTATAATTTAAGTATATTATCTTCTATTTAAATCAATATTAGTTGTAGTACCAATTATTTTCTATCAATATAATTGTAGAGACTCCCGCGTGAGTTTATACAGGGAGGGATAGTATATTATCCTTAAATTTAAGATTTTCAATGATCTTTCTCCCATGAAGAAAAATATTTCATTATCTCTCTCCTTGATTTTCTTTCCATCTCCCGCTCTCATATACTCCTCTCTTTCTAAAAATATAAAAATCTATCTATTTTTTGGATTTCTCTCCATATCTGTCCTTTAAAAATATAAAAACTATCTATTTTCTTGATTTTCTTTCCATATATCTGTCCTTTAAATATCTATTAGCTAAAAATCTCTAACTCAATTAATAAAACATCTCTATTAGCTAAAAATCTTAACTCATTTAATAAAACATTTTCTTAGATGTACTCTTTCATGGAATGCTCATTCTACCTTACGAATACCCATTTTTTCAATAGCTTTGAGAGTTACATTTTGAAGGTATTAATTGGAGGTGTCAGCGGTAGGAATGGATATCACGATGTTGTAACTAGGTGTCGGGATGCTACCACCACAATCCTAACCCCGTTCTTACGGGAAGGAGATTCTTAGATAGAGAAATATGCTTAAATAGCCAAAATTATAGAAAGGACGTTTTGAAGAGAAACATCTCACGTAAATCATAGGAAGGAAATGGTACAGAGATTCAAATGTATTTCGTGAAAATCTTGAAGTCCCTAACTCTTAGGCATCCAATACCCTACATAAACTCTTCTCTTCAAAGGTTATGAACCTTACAATATCTCTGTATATAGGGTCTTTTTTTATTCTTACGACACATGTCTACTCCTTAACTCTGGCTTAATAATATATTATATTATTTATATGGGTGCAGTTTGTATAGAGCTGAGGCTTAAATAATCAAAGTAAAGTGTACCTTCAAATAGTATCGAGAAATTTGGTTTCAATTTACTGGAAATATTTGTGATAGCCTTATAATATATTTTCATCTTTAATTATAAAAATTAAATCCAAAAAAATATTGTAGATCGAGCAAATCTATGAAAACTTGAAAATTGGTGGTCCAAAAATGCATTACAAAATGCATCATTTTCAAAACTTGAAATCCATTTTTTCCTCAAGCCCATGCATCCTGATGTTGAGATGATCAATTTAAGGATATTTGGGCATCAAAAGAACCTAACATCCTAAATGTTGAGATGATCAATTTGAGGAAATTTGGGCATCAAAACAACCTCTTCCAATGAAATTTTTGAGGTGGGATCTAATTTGATTGTTTAGAGCCTCGACTCCGTATAAACTTTTTCTTATTTATATTTATATATTATCTATATAAGAAAAAAATTTATATAGAGCTGAGGCTCTAAACAATCACATTCGAGCCTACATCAAAAATTTCATTAGAAGAGGTTATTTTGATGTTCAAATATCCTCAAATTGATCATCTCGACATCAAGAAGCATAGACATGAGAAAAAAATGGATTTCACATTTTGAAAATAGTGTATTTTGTAGTGCATTTTTTATCGTCAATTTTCAAAATTTTCAAGTTTTCGTAGATTTGTCGATTTATACTATTTTTTAAGCTTTAAAATTTATAAATAAAAATGAAAAAATATTTTAAGGCTTTCACAAAGATTTTCAATATTGAAACCATATTTTTTGACACTATTTGAAGGTAAGCTCTAATTTGATTGTTTAGAGCCTAAGCTCTATACAAACTGCACCCTCTACATAAAGCAAGAGAAGATCGTACTTATTATCATGCTACATGTCTTTTTTTAAATAAATCTCCCTCTCTCTCTTCATTTGTCAAAAAATCTCTCATTCTCTCTCTTAATTTACTATTCTTTCCTCCTTTTCTCTCACGTTTATCTTTTCTATTTCTTAGTTCCATTCTTATCATTTACTGCTCTCTTTCTCTATTTTTGTCCCTTTCACCCTCTCTCTCTCTATATTTGCCATGTGTCGTTCATATATATATATATAGGAGCAACAATGTTAATCCAGATTGAATCTAGGCTGATCAAATGCTCACAATTGCATTTCGTATTTAAATTTTTATTTTTGTAGAAATCCAAATCACTTGAAATTTTGAGTGTCTATTCGTTAAAAATATGATAATCTATTAAAATATCAAAACAATAATTCACAAAAAATAAAGTAACAAAAAATGCCTCCAAAACGTTTTAGGGGTATTTTGGTCAATTTATGATTTGTGAATTATTTTTGAAATATTTTTATTAGATGTGTCTTGATGAGATAAATCGACAATTAAAATTTCATATGATTTAGATTTATAAAAAAATATTAAAATTATATTATAAAATGAAGTCGTGACCGTTAGATTAGCCCAAACTAACACTGTAACTATCGCCTAGTGAGCTAATAACATCTTTTCTATATATATATATATATATATATGAGTAATGATCTTCTGAGACCCTCCCACACCTATGTGTGTAGGACCCTATAGGATCACCATTAAATTTGGCACATATCTCTAGGTGTGAGACTTGAAGTTTCTAGAGATTATGTTCCAAATTTAATGGTGATAACACTCTCTTCATCTCAATAATCAATCAAAAAAAAAAAGTTCAATTTGAACCCTAGATATGATCGAAATGAGTCCCCTCATATAGACCATTCATTTGGTGAATTCCAAGATGTCAGCTTTTATAAACTCAAAATAATTTTTTTCTTTTTAAACACTATTCATCTAATGAAAATAAGCCATCCAAAAAAATTGGAAATGCAAAAATCCTTCTAAGGCTTAGATCTAAGCATCTTACCAAAATGAACAACTTATGTTAATTGGGCTAAAAAAATACTTTCTAGGTTGTGTTTTCAAATTTTTCTTTTTTGTGATTGTTCATTAGAATAAAAAGAGTGTATATTTCAACATTTGGATCAAACAAATGGGCATAACATGGTTTTTGAAAGTTGTTGCATTATACTGCTATACAACCGTAGCATGAAACCATTGCTATATATATATATATATATATATATATATATATATATTCTTTAATTTACTCTCATTCCCTCTCTTCTTCCCACTTTTTTCCTCTCTCCAATTTAAGTAACTTCCACTTTCTATATATGTATTTTAATTTCTCTTTATTTACTTTTTTTCCCTCTCGCCCTTCCACGTTTCTCTCTTTTTCTCTTACATTCATTAAACATATGGATTCTTTAATTTATTTACCTTCCCTCTCTTCCCACGTTCATCCTCTCTCTTTCTAAGTTAAGTAACTTCCTCTTTTTATATATATACTTTTAATTTATTTTTGTTTACTCCATTTCCCTCTCATATCTTTTTCTTTTTCTCTCACCTACATGTATTGATAAATATAAACATATGTAATTCCTTCCTTAGAGTGATGCTACCTCATCTTCTTTCTCTCCCCAATTTAAGTAGCTTCTATTGTTATCTTTTATTCATCTCTCCCTCTCATTAAGTCACATCATCGTTTCTATCTCCTCAGTATAAGTATGTTCTTCTTTTTCTCTCTTTTCTCATAATTTGCTCCCCTTCCCATCTCTCTCACCCCCATGTTTTCCCCTCATATTTCTCTCCCCATCCAACGTTCTTCCTCCCACATTCTACTTTCTCTCCCTCTCTTCTCTCTCTCTCTCACATGTACGGCTCCCTCTCTATCTCACACACACATGTACTCCTCATTTAAATTTTATGGCAAAAAAGAAAGAGGGTGGTAGAGATAATGGTATTTAAATGATGTCCATCCATTCATATATGCTTCTCACCCTCACGCACTTAAAAGAAGGGTGTAGTTTGCATACTGATGCATCCGTTGGTGTAGAGGTAAGGTGCACCTTCAAATTTTATCATCGTATATAATTTTTGATGTAAAATGTTCTTAAGATTATCTCAAAATCTATTTTTATATTTAATTATAAAATTTTAAATTTAAAAAATGATTAAAATCAAATAGATCTATAAACATATGAAAATCTTGAAAATGGACGGTGTAGATAATATATCGTAAAATGTATTTTTGAGGCTTAAAATCTTTTTATTTTTCATAGTTATATATCTCGACATAGATGATCAATCAAAAGGTTTTTTCAACATTAAAACTACCTTTTTCGATGGATTTTTGAGGGCATCCGTAGTTCTACATTATAAGGTGGCATCCTTATGTAAACTTTTTCCTTAAAAGAATTACCAAAACAACCCTAAAACTCTACATAGTTCACCTAAAATGTTATTAATCTCGACTGTGCAATATTGATCGAACGGTCTAACGCATGTTTGAGTATTTCAATTTTATATTCTTTTTATATGCACTAGATTGAGGTAAAAATTTGGAAGTCTATACATATATTTGTGGCACCTAAAAAAATACTAAAAAAAAATTTTAAAATAAAAATTTCTAAAATATATCTAAACATTTGAGTGGTTATTTACAGCCAAAACCTGAGGAGAGTTTTTAATAAAATCTTCTATGATTTTATGCTCTAAATCAAATTAATTTATAATCAATGGAGATTCATTGGGGCAGTTGAATTGCAATCCATAGACAAATTAATCATGATTGATGAATTCCCCTATAGATTGTAGGGAGCACTGTCTAACCTTTCGAATCAAAACAATTATTTCTAAAGTAATTAGAATGAAAAGAAAAAAAAAAAACTTTATCAAAGCTAGGTGGGTTGGCTTGGGATGCCCGAAACGCAGACTTTGGGCACGTATCAGACCGTGGATTGCTTTTACTCATTTTGCCTTCTTCTTCTTCTTTTTTTTGAAGAATTTGTTGAATTGAGTTGTTGAAATTAGACTCTAAATTTGTTTTAAGAAAGATATTTTTTTCTAGTGTTTTAGATTCCTAAACTTAAGGTTAGGGCTTGAATGGACCTAGGTTCCTAGGATTTGAAGGCTATGGAGGATTATATGTCTAAAGATCTAGGCTAGGGCTTTCCTAAGCTAAGCTTTTTTCTCTCCGAGGTTTCTAATTTCTCTAAGGTTTATGGTCTCTAAAGAATTATGCGTCTAAGGATCTTAATTCTCCAAGGTTTCATAGATGCTTGATGATAAATTGGACCCCGAAATAAAGCTTTATATAAGCTCTTTCATGTGTTTTTATGCATTTTCTCATGCTTATGAAAAAATTGAGTAGGGTTGAATCTGGGTGTTGGACATCTGTAATGGGATTCTTGTCGCCAAACCTCTTAGAATATGTAACATACCCAGCATCATCAAGGCTCCTTCTCCTTGATTTTCCGGACAAAAGATCTTCTCCTACATTACGTTTATTTTGGATTGAATCCTATCACTTTTCAAGTTCGAACTAGTCCCAATTTGACATAAATTCTAGCTTCTCTAATCCTATTTGGATTTTATTTAATCCTAATGGTTTTTGGTAGGTATAAAACATCTTCTAGGGCTTTCCGGAAGGTGGGGTCTATGATTTAGGATGTATACAATATATATAATAGTACGCTAAGGTCTATTAGGCTATCATGGTCCCTAAGTGTTTATGAGGTTATTTTAGAGTATTTGTCCTAAGGTTTTTGGGCGATACAAGTCTAGGAACTTACCACTTTCAAATTGGGAGTCTACAAGGGTATTTTGGTCGTTTTAATTTATTTAAAATAATATTTTTTCTATAAAATGTGCTCTAGTGAAGCACGTACACCATCAGAATTTCATGTTGATCCTATTTTGAGGGGGGGAAAAAAAAAAAACCAATATGAAACTTAACTCCATGTTTTCAAAATGATAATTTAGTATGAGAAATGGGAAAGCTACACTTCCCATTTTTTAGGCATTTTACCCTTCCATGGGGAGGGGTAGTGAAATAGAAGACTTTTTTTTTTTTCATTTTTAAGAAATTTGGACTTCCTTTCATTATATCATTCCTAATTGCCAAACGACAAATTGCTACAATTTATAGGGACTTCAAAGTTTGGCAGCCAAATTTCAAGTTGTGAAATGCCCCTTGAGAGTCTCGTAAGGTTGCCGATAATAAGAGTGAAATTTTAAATGAAAAATTTATTTCTTGCATGAAAGTTTTTGTTGCATCTAGAGTTGAGAGAGTCCTCTCAAAAGGAGTTCGAGTGATTTCTCCTATTTGGTGTGAATGATTCCACCCCACCTTGCTGGTTGAGCAACTCCCATCAATACCTTGTAGGCTCCAACTTGCATAAGAGATGAGGTGACACAAGAAGCAACATTTGCCAGACTATCATCGTATCCAACACTCTATAACAAAGATTAAAATAAGAAAAGAGCCCAAGTTTAATTGGTTAGTGCTTGACGATTTGTGACGTTATCTCTTAAACTCAATTCTTACCAAAGGTAGGGGCCCTCTCCCCACTGACCCACAAAAAAAACACTAACGGAAAACTATGGCTAAATTAGGGTATTTTGGATCTAATTGGGATATTCTAGGCTTCCTAAGGGGAACCTCCTTAGCTTTTGGAAGTTTTTTTACATTTTTTGAGGCAGTCCATCATGTCCAACAATGGAGGGTTGGATATGATGTCCTTAATAATATGCCTACGCTGGGGAAAAGACCGAAAGTCCTTGCGTCTTTGAACATGGAAGGGCAGCCACCTGTAGCTAAGGTGGATGCCTTTTGATGTGAACGGTAAAGGCCGTGGGTATACCCTCAAGATGCGTTTGCTGACAACAAGATGCGAGTAAGTCATTGGTGAAAGTTTGGTTTCACATTCTTTGTGTAAAATATAGGTTTTGTTTAAGTCAATTCTAGGAGCTGACCTCAATTAGTTGGGAAAAAACTTTGACGACAATGATGATAACTTAACTCGGGATAAATTAACAACTACCTTGAAACCACAACTAAAAGAGATCACCTTACCCTCGTTGGAACACCTTATTTATGTGAGGACACATTATTGCTGTGAGAACACGTTACTTATGTGAGAACATCTTACTCTTGTAAGAGCACTTTCTTTCTTTGAGAACATCTTACTTTTATGGGAACCACTTTGCATCGTTGAAATCATCTTTGTTGAGAATTGACAAGTAGGATTAGTTCAGGATAGGGTCGTGGTGGTAGCATCCCCCACACCCTAGTTATCATGTTGTGGTTTTCATTTTCACTGACACCACCTCATTAACAGTTTAAAAAAAAAACTAACTCCAATTAATTCCTTCAAGTAGGCCCGTCTTTTTAAACGCAGATCTCTTAAAAAGGTAATTTGTCAAGAACTAGAATCTCATTGGGATTTTTAATCGCATATCTCTGGAAAAGGTAGTTTGTCGAGAACTAGAATCTCATTGGGAAGAAAGCTGATGATTAGTAGCATGACAAGAGAAACGATCTACTGGGTGTAACTTGTGTGCACCAAGAGCATAGCCACGTCTCATAGTTCTTGCTTTCAAAATTAACAAGGACAAGAGACCTCCTAGAAGTTATAAACTAGCGCATTGAACCCAATACGCGCTTGAGAAATCAGGCCAAGGAGGGTTATATCTAGAGATATGCTCTATACATTCCCATATAACCAGCATTCGCAAGCTCCGCCGGTCAACTTGGAACTGGTTGGTCAAATTGGAATCGGGCAGTTTTGGTGGTCCCGCTGGGTATTTTAAAGAAGAGTGTGGTTTCTATAAGATTGCAACTTTAAACAATTCAATTAAAACGCACCTCTAAATTTTATCATAATATGTAATTTGGGTGTAAAAAATTATTAGGATAATCTAAAAAACTATTTTCATATCTAATTATAAAAACTTTGAACTCCAAAAATGGTTAAAATCAAGTAGACCTATAAACATATGAAAATCTCGAAAATAGACGGTCTAGATAATGTGTTGCAAAATGCTTTATTCCTTAACTCAAAACCTTTTTTTTTTGTTTGTCATATGCATACATCTCAACATCAATTAGAGGGCTTTCAACATCAAAACAACCTTTTTCAATGGATTTTTGAGGTGTATCTTTATTTCTACATTTTAAGATTGTAACCTTATATAAAATTTTTCCTTTAGAAACCAATTAAATGCCCCACCCCGTTTTCTGCTTTTTGTTTTTTTTGTTTTTGGGAGAGAGAGAGAAGTCTCAACAAAATTGTTGTTTATATGCGATTCTCTATAGAGAGACTATTTATCTTTTATATATGGAGGTCACAATCATTTTTGTCCCTAAAATTTCAAAATGATTGGTTGTAAGAGTATCATTGAATAAAGACAGTTCTAAATTATTTTTTTTCAGATTTTATGATTCACCCCAAACCATCTAATTTAACATCTAATGAGTGAAAATGACTGTGACCTCCATGTACAAAAGATACATGGTGTCTTTGTAGACAATCCCTTATATTAAACTCTACAGATTCACCCTAAAAATTGCCCAATCTAGTCTCTACAAAGGGAAAGTCTCTACAAAGGGAAAGCCGGGAGCAAGGCTTTGAACTTCAATAATCAAAATGATGGTAGGAGCAATATTTTCCCATTCTATTTTTGGGCTTCATCACACAAAATATATAAGAAAATTTTGATTATGCTCCTATTAGAATTTGGCCGAAGAGACCAACGCAATGGTTTCAAGTTTCACTTCAAAGCAAGGTTTAAAAACACAGTTGCATGACCCGGATTGTCAGCCCCAAATACCAGTTCGGACTGGTGGATCGGCGCATCGGAGCGGTGATCCAGTTGAGAGAACCGAGCAAAAAAAATAAAAAGCTTGAGAAAATTTTTAATGAATAATAAAAAGGGTGGGGCCAGATCGACTGGTTCCTGACTGAACCAACTAATTCTATCAAAGAATCAATTGGTTCAGAAGCAAAAATTCCTGCTTCCTGATATATGGTGGGCAGCGAACCGGTCGCATCAATTCTCAGATTGGATCGGACGATTCTGCTACGATCCGACTATTTTTAAAACCTTGCTTCCAAGCCTGAGGACTTAGCCTTAGCAACTGAAGCAAAGATGATAACAATGTTCAAGTGAAGCAAAGATGATAACAATGTTTGGGTCACAAATTTTGTTATGTAACCTCTTTCAAAAAAATAGAAAAAGGAAACCATTAGATATATAACAAATGAATATCCTTTCTTTAATGACAATACCTATAGCATGAAGTTTTTATATGGCCTAGGTTTTAAGTCTCTGCTCAAATCCTTGCTCAAATCCTTGTCTTGAAAGCACTTTCGGTAATAAAAATCTCTATGATGGCTGTAAAATTAATTTCCAACGCCAACAGCAAAATTTGAAACTCAAAAAATAGTACAAAACTACAGATCTTGCACATTTTTCATCACTTATTTTTAGGGCAAAATAGAAAGTTTAGATAATTTGTTACAATCTACTCTATTTTTAGAGAAATCATATTTTTTTTCAACAATCATAATATGCAAGCTGAGATGATTGATGCAAAGGTTTTCCAATGCTTAAATTGCTATTTTTGATGAGTTATGAGGAGAATCTTTACTCATTTTGATTTCCATAATTAGGATGGTGGTTGTTAATTGACCCCAGAATTTGTGTCCAAATAATTCTCCAAAGCATGGGGTTCAGTGTGCAGTGTGCTGTCGATGGACTAACACATACAAACCCACCCTAGTAGCACTAGCGAGTATATTGTGCTCCCACATGAGTATGCTACACACGCTCAAAGAAACATGTGTGCACACAGCACACATGCCAACAGCAGAAGCTGACCTAGATAGCTAAGTACGCCAGAGATCATTTCAAATCAAAAAGCTCATCAATTTCATCCTCCCATTGAGTCTCCATCGCCCCATATTTCACAAAAGTACCCCCTAATAGGCCTGCCTCTTCAATAAAGTAAAGAGCCCCATAAGAAATCCACAAAGAAAGAATATGCAACAGACCTATCTCTGACAAGAAAGCCCATTATCTATTACATTGTTGAGTTGGCCAGAGATCTTGGCCTTGCAAGTTGGACACATAAAACCCACCGAATCTGATTGAGCCTCTGAGCCAAGACCTTCATGATTGAACTCAGACCTACACCACACACAAATAGTGGTAGTAGTAGCAGTAGTAATTGCAGCGACAGTAGCGGTCCTCACTTGGCTGTAGCCACCCATATTTGGTACAACGGGGTCCCATTCGAAGCGAACAGAAGGCTCAATCTCTTCCTGAATAAAGTCTTCTGCATAATCCAAATCCATTGGCCCAGCAGCTAAAGAACTAGAGTCTTGTTCCCCTGGAACGTAGCTGAATTTGCTAGGACTGATGTCCTCAAGCTTTAGATCGTCAAAGCCTGATATGTTCTCGAATTTGTGGCTTACACTGCTGAATTCGTCTTCCCCCTGCTTGTTAGAGAGAGAGAAGAGGAAAGAAACGAGTCAGTCTCCAAATCAGTTTCTCGCATCAATGATTATTATTATTATTCTTTTCACGGAAAGGGTTATGGGCCTTCTCTCTCCACTATATTATCTACGGGGCAAGCTTTCTATGCTTCCCCTACAACATAAAACTTAAATACTTCCTCTTATCCAACCGTCCATTCTGAATGGAGGGCTAAGATTACCCTAATCACAATGTCACGTCTCTACACTATTTTATTTTTAATTTTTTACTATCAACTATTTTAACACCAAATTTTGTATGTCCAATCCTCTATTAAACTCGCACTAGTGAAAAATATAAAAAAAATATTTTCAATTTAATAAAATGACCAAAATACCCCTGAAAGTTTCAAGGGGTATTTTGGTCATTATATTTTATTGAAAATTATTTTTAATATTTTTTTATAGGTGCGCCCAATGAAAAGATGACACGTACCAAATTTCATATTCATACAATTTGTATAAAAAAACTAAAAATAAAATATTTTGAGACATTGGATATAAGATCAAACAATGAGTGACTCCTGATCAAAATTGGACAGCTGGATGGTATAGATCTTCCATGTTGTAGGGGAAGTATAGAAACCTTTCCCTTATCCAAAAAGAGTTCAATGGAAAATTGTTTCATGTGTCAAGGGATGCACTTCTACATGTGTGTCCCCTTGCGCATCCCACATCCATCTTAAAATGGAAATGGATGGTGTTAATAAAACGTTACAAAAGTTTATTTTTTATTTTCAAAATTTATTTTCCTTTTTTATATTTATATTCAGTGTTTTAAAAAATAGACCGCCTAGAACCTAGGCAATCTAAAAGGCCTAGGCGCCTCACCCAGGCCTAGGCTACCAAATTAGGAGGGTTGTCCTTGGGCTACCTAGGCAACCCGCCTAGGCGCCTCTCTTGATCAAAATGGACAGCTGGATGGTATAGATCTTCCATGTTGTAGGGGAAGTATAGAAACCTTTCCCTTATCCAAAAAGAGTTCAATGGAAAATTGTTTCATGTGTCAAGGGATGCACTTCTACATGTGTGTCCCCTTGCGCATTCCACATCCATCTTAAAATGGAAATGGATGGTGTTCATAAAACGTTACAAAAGTTTATTTTTTATTTTCAAAATTTATTTTCCTTTTTTATATTTATATTCAGTGTTTTAAAAAATAGACCGCCCAGAACCTAGGCAGTCTAAAAGGCCTAGGCGCCTCACCCAGGCCTAGGCTACCAAATTAGGAGGGTTGTCCTTGGGCTACCTAGGCAACCCGCCTAGGGGGGCAGCCAGGGTCTGCGCCCCGCACAAGGGAGGAAATGCCAGGGCATTTTTTGTTCTTTATTAATATTAAATGAGCAAAATTGTAGGTTTTAGGTTCATTTGAAACCTAAACCCCATTAGAGCCTATTTTAGACCGAGAAAACCTCAAAAAACTAATTTTTGGTGATTTCCATAGGATGGAAGGGCTTCTCAAAGCTACGAGAAATTGATCTAAGCATCACCCATTGATATTAAATTTAGTGGACTAGCAAACTATGGACTTATGGAGTATGGAGGAGTGGTGCTATGTAGACTTGTGTATTACACATTTGATGTGCCCTAAATCCCTAACTCTTATGTGTTATACAATTATACTTAAACTGTTAGGCTACGGAGACATTTTTCTTTCTATTGGACCGCCCAGGTTCTGGGCACTCGCCTAGGTGCTGGGCGGCCTGGACCCCCCGACTGCCTAGGCGCCGCCTAGCGTTTTTTGAAATACTATTTATATTCACCAATGTTGATATTCTAAATACATAAACTTTTAGACCCAAGATTATCTCTTAAATGGATTCTAGAGAGAAGACTCATATGATCAGATAGATGTGTCGGTGGACTCACCAAAACCATATCCTCTAGGTATACTCATTTCTCCAAATTGAAATAGCAAGTTTTACATTCATTTTCCTTAAAAACAATATAAATTTACATTACTATCAAGGACCTCCTTGTACTGTGTGTTGGGGTTTGGCCATCACTGGGGTAATCGGATGTAGGGTGTTCTGAGTCCTAAGGGGGTGACCCTAGGCAATATTTAATAAGTCTTTTGTTCTTAATTTATTTGTTCTTTCACATTAGAAGTTCTGACTATTTATATTTATTTATAGAAATCCTATTTGTATTAGAATTCGAATTTGAAGGTTTGAATTCAACCTTTGAATAAAGTTTTATTTTAGCAGTAAAAGTAAAAGATCCTAGATTGTAGTAGTAGTAGTTTTTTTTTTTTTTCTACGTTAGATTGTGGCAATTGTAAGTAGAAATTCCATTTATTGATAAAGAAATTTTTTGAATTCATAACTTGGAATTCTAAATAGCCACACCTTTTAAGGAAGAGCCTAGGATGGATTGGTTAGCGCTTGACGATTGCAAGCCTAATTTCCTAGGCGCAATTCCTACAAAGGGTTGAGGGGCGAATCAGGCCCTCCCTGCACACAAAAAAAAAAAAAAATTAAATTCATAAAAGAAATAAAATAGCCACATCTTTTATTGTGTTGGAAATGGAGGGTGAAAAGGCACAATAGACAAATGATGAATGAAACAAAGTAGGTCTCAATCGCTCTGATCCCAGGCACGATATATTGCGGCTGCCTTAAGACAATATTTGCCCCTTACTGATAATAATCAATGTGCATCTAAGTCGAGGTTTCAAAAAATGCTAGGCGGCCGGCCTGGCACCCAACGCTCAGGCGAGTGCCCAGAACCTTGGGCGCCCTGTTGTACAAGTTATATAGATATGTAGTATATACATATAGATTTGTGTCAATTTTAGAATTTATTACATTTGAAAATATTGTAACATATTTTTTTTATATACGAACATATGACATGTCGCATGTTGAAAATAAACTTGTTCAAAATTTCAAAATTCAAACCATACAAAATTTAAAAGTCTAATAGGATATGTATTAGTAATAGTCTCCAACTCTCCATGTTTCATAATAAGTGAAAAGGTTTTCAAACCACAAAAAATACTTTTGATTCTCAGAAACAGGTATAGCTAAGAAATTGAGGGTTTATAGAATTTTTCTTTTAACTTTGGGGGTTGAAAATAACCCCCATAACCTATTTAAACCTTTTTAAGGGTCAAAATTACCCCATTTTTCCTTTTGGGTATTTTTTTTTTAAAAAAAGCTCAAATCCCTAGGCACCTGCCTAGGTACATCCATCAGTGTAGCGTCGCCGCCTGGGTCTGGGCATGCGGTATTTTGGTCTAGGCTGCCTTGGCGGGCACCTAGGCGCTGGGCGGACCGTTTTTTAAAACATTGATCTTTTCGCCACGTAAATTTGTCATCGTGATACTTTGAAAGTAGAGGATTGTAAAAACTATCTTGCCAATACAAATGAACAAACTGTGAGATCTAGAGCACTAGAGTTGTCTAGAGAAAAAGTTCTCACAAAACACTTTTGAAAGTAAGAAAACTTCATGTGTATATGTGTGTACAAACTGGAGGAAACAAGTCCCCATTCATAAAGTGAGAGAGTGCCTTTTCACCTGCTCTTCATGACTATTTAAGTACATATTAGGTCAAGAAAGTGAGAGAGTGCCTTGTCACCTGCTCCGCGCCAAGTACACATTGGGTTAAGAATTGCATCTCTCAAAATCACAACCATCAGAGTTGTACCTTTGTTGCAATTGAAGTGTAGCAAGAAAAAACAACAGTGACGTGATGCCTCTTCAAATTATGGGAAACCAACTGTCACGCTTTATTTGTGTGAGCCAACAGTCACATGGTGTCTCTTCGGGTTCCGGGAAATGAACTATCATGCTTTATACATGGCTCAACAAGTGGGGCACAAATCCTCACATTCAAAGGTGGGCCACAGTTCACTAAAGTGCACCAATCCACCGGAGCCAAATTACCCGAATACCCTACGATCATCAAATCACGAGACACTTTGCTAGTTGTAGTAAAAAGAAATCGAGTCACGAGCCCGACCAGCACATGTGCACAGGCTAAAGGTGCCTTTTGCACCGAAACAAGCGTGCGAAATGCAAAGTGTGCCATCAAATGCCCTTGTGCCCTCACACACGCATGTGCCTTTGCATGTTACGTGTGCTTTGCATAGGCCTTCTCTCCCATTGGTTCTTACAACATAAGTGAGAAGGATTTTAAGTAAGGATTCCCTTATCCAATTCTCCATTGTGGGATAAATATCACATTGCTTCTCTATCTACAAATAAGACTAAGCACAATTTCCAAAACACTGTTAAAAGGAAATATTATTTTGAATCAATATATGGTATTTTCCAAAGCAAAATACAACAATTTCCTCCGCTATCTCAAAATAATATGAAAACTATAAGCAACATATGTCATTCACATACCAGGAAGTTATCCTTCAATTTGAATCTCTATAAAGATTATCAAGCTCGATGGTAGTATTTAACTTTGAATGAAGGATCATATCCAAAATACCGATGGCATAACACACAAATAACATTCACTCTCCAGTGTCACTCTATATTGCCAGCTTGTTATAGGCCTTGAGTTTATATTTCAATTTTCATGAGCGCTCTAGGCAAGAGTTTAATCTCATAGGAAACGCCTCACTTCTATACTCATATAGGTGAGTCTATCAAGGGTGCCCTTTCATATAAAACACCCTAACTGTACCAGTCATAGATATCATTAAGAGTATAGCTTAACCTCCTCTCATGCAAGTTATCACTAGACTTATCCACCATATGGATCTTTCTACAATGTATACGTAAAATTTTCAAAACACGTCTAATGAACCAACTAACAATGCGAACGACTTGTTTTTACGGCATTTAATCTCGACCTCTTGAGGTAAGAAAAGGCCTAGATTGGGTTTCCACCATTGATAGTTACTATATGGACTCTAGCCCCATTCTACCTAAAATATGACAGTTGTTCTCCCTTGCGACGCTTTTTATCAAAGGATAGACCAATATTCTTATTTCATCATCATCATCATCTAAGCCTCATCCCAACTATTTTGGGTGGGCTACATGAATCATGTTCTTCCATTCTGCTCTATCAAGGGTCATGCCCTCAGTCAAAACCATAATTCACAACATCACTTCTGACAACTTCTATCCATATCCTTGTAGGCCTCCCCAATGCCCTTTTAGAGCCTCCTAATTCAACCAATTCGTCCTCCTAACCAATGTTTTAGGTCTATGCTACACATGACCAGCCCACTTAAGTCTACTTTCCCTCATCTTATCGCCTATTGGAGCCACCTCTAAGTTCCTTCATATATATTCATTCTGACCTTTCTTATCTTGCCACTCATCCATCTCGACATCCATATCTCAACAGCTCAGCTACACTCATCCTATTGATATGTTGTTTCTTGACTGCCCAACATTATGTCCTATAAAGCATGGTTGGTCATACAGTCATCCTATAAAACTTCCCCTTTAGTTTTATTCGTATGCGGTGATCACATAAAACTCCAGACACACATCTTCACTTTGTCACCCAGCTCTAATTCTTTGTGCGACTGCAACATCATCCTCAATCTCTCCATTCTCTTGAATTATCAACCCAAAATACCTAATATAATTTTTTTTAGGTATTTCTTGGTCATCAATATTAACTACTTATTCTTTTTTACTCCTATTATTGCTAAACTTGCATACTATATATTCTGTCTCCAAAGTTCCAACTTTGCATTGATGCCACCTCCAGTATCAGCAGTTAAAACTATCATCCAAGAACAACATGCACCACAGTACCTCATCATGTAGATGCCTAGTTAACTCGTCCATAACCAAAACAACGAGATATGGGTTCAACACTGACCCCGATGTAAGCCTTCTGTCACTGAAAACTTCTCTCTCTCGACTAGTTGTCCTCACACTAGTTAGCACTACTTCGTACATATTTTTCACCATGTCAATATATCCTCTAGAGATTCCTTTCTTTTTCAACACCCACCAAATTAGCTCTCTAGGTAACCTATTGTACGCTTTTTCTAAATCAATAAAGACCATATGGAGGTCTCTTACCTTCTTCCTAAACATCTCAATTAGTTGCCAGAGTAGGAAAATAGTATCAATTATTGACCTCCCTGGCATAAAACTGACCTGATTTTTTTTATACACTCATTTTATGTCTTAGTCATTGCTTAATCACTCTCTGCCATAACTTCATGGTGTGGCTCATAAGTTTGATCCCTCGATAGTACGTACAGTTCTGTATGTCTCATTTTTTTCTTGCAAATAGGTATGATAATACTTTTTTCCATTCATTTGGAATTTTCTTTGTTATTAACATCTTGTTGAATAGCTTGGTCAGACAGAATATGCTAATCTCTCCCATGCACTTCAAAACCTCTATTTTGATACCATCAGGTCCTAAAGCCGTTCTTACCATCATCCTTCTCAAAGCTTCTTTCACTTCAAATATCATAATCCTGTGAATATATCTATGACCTACGACCTCATTTAGGTCGAAGGTTCCTCCTAACGTTGTGCTCCCAAAGTGTTCGTCATTTAACAACGTTTAAAAATAAATTTGCCACCTTTCATTGAGCTCTTCATCCTTTACCAATACCCTCTGATCCTCACTCTTAATGCATTTGATATGATATAGATCTCTACACTTCCTCTCTCATTTTTGCTAGTTTAAAGCTATCTTTTTTTTTTTTAAGAAAGGGTTAACTTTATAAAAGAAAGGAAAATTACTTCTAGGTTAAGAAAGTTTAAGGCAAATTAAAAAACCACAGCTAGAAAACCTAAAAGAACCCAAAAAATAAATCGGTGGCCTTCGAGGCCAATGTAGTAAGCGGACTGATTTATTGATGCTCTGATTTCTGAGATTCACTAGCCAGTTTTATTCAACGAGGCAATATAACTTGGGCCAGGCAGGCTCCCATCCACCAAAGTGCAGGAAGGAAGAGGACAGACAAAGATGGTGGGGTAAGGGAGAAGAAGGGTTGGTGAGAGAAAGAAGTGAAGGGAGAGAAAGAAAGAGGAGGGTGAGGTGAAGAGGGGTGGAGGGGAGGGAGGGGCGAGAGTAGAAGAGGCCACGGAAAAGAGGGGGATAAGAAGGGGTGAAGGAGGTTAAAGGAGAGAGCAGGGGTTGAGGGGGGAAGGGGGGGGAGGGAGGAAGGAAGGAGGATAGTACAAGAGTAAAGACCCAGTAAATAATATGTAT
Source organism: Amborella trichopoda (assembly GCF_054954075.1). Classification (NCBI taxonomy): domain Eukaryota; kingdom Viridiplantae; phylum Streptophyta; class Magnoliopsida; order Amborellales; family Amborellaceae; genus Amborella; species Amborella trichopoda. The sequence goes on from NC_142339.1 coordinate 9,650,628, forward strand.
AAGATAATAATAATAATAATTCTATTTTTTTTTCTATTTTTTTTTCTTTTTTTGTTTCTTTTTCTTTTCTTTTTCTCTTTTTTTTCCTATCTTTTTTTATAAAGAGGAGGAAAGGGGGGGGGAGGGGGGGGCGTAGTTGCATAGAAAGCATATATACTCAAAGATGTGAAACACACGCCATGGGGGTTGAGAGGTTTGTGTGGCCTAGGAGACACTGTTGCTGGAGTGATTCTACAATAAGACCTTGGGGTTATGATCCAAGTAGCTGGACCTATTTGAGACCTTCCCTTAGGGCAAGGGCTTCTGCAGTAGTGGAATCTATAATTCCTATGTACCCTGAGAAGGAGAGGAGGGTGCCTTCTGAATTAGCCATTGTTCCTTCATACCCTGAGGGACCAGGGTTACCTAAAGAGGAGCCATCAATGTTCAACTTAAGGTGGCCTAGTGGGGGAGGGGTCCAATGCACTCGGATTGCAGTGGATGGGGTTGTGAGGTTAAAAAGCGAGTCCCAAGAAGTTAAACAATTGGTGATCGGGATATTAGCAAAGATAGGGATAAGATTTGCCCAAGGGGAAATGAAAGAGATTACTGAATCAAAAATAGATAGCTCACACCTGCCCCTAAAGGTTTTTGAGTTTCTTTTCAGCCAAAAGGCCTAAAGGAGGGCTACCACAGATAATTGCCACAGTTTTCTACCATTATGAGGGAAAGGCTGGGAGATGAGCGTGGGCTTATTGGGGGGTGGGGGGGTTGGTGGGTGTGACCCAGTAGATGCCAACAAGTTTTAGAAGGGAAGACCATAACACTGAAACTATTTCACAATGAATGAAGAGATGGGGGTTTAGTCTCCTTCTCCTGGAGGCACAGGATGCATCCATTGAGTAAGGCAAGGCCACGCCTCTGCAGTTGGTCTAAGGTAAGGGTCTTTTCCTGGGATTACCCAAATAAAGGATTGAACCTTGTGAGGCAAGGGCAGGGACCAACATTTGTTAAGGATGGTGAGGGAGGCAGGTTTCGGAAGAGAGAGTAGCTGAAAGATGCAACTGTGAAGGTCCCCGAGGGGCTGGGGGACCAAAAAAAGGTATCTTGACTCTGAAGGTAGCTAAAGAGGGGTGCAAGAGTCTAAAGGGGTTGAGATTTTGTCGTCTAGGAGGTTCCTCCTGAATATCGAAGTCCACTCAAGACTGGAGTTTCTAAACTTGCAGTATTCTTTAATGAGGACTTCCTAGTCTAGGGTAAAAAAAACAAAAAGGGAGGGAAGGCTAGGTTAAGGGGGACATCTCCTATCCATTTGTCTAACTAAAATTTGATGTGCTGGCCATTACCCAGCCTAAACCTACTACTATTGAGAAAGGCTTGTTTGCTAGTGGCTATGCACTTCCAAGCTCCCGAGGATCTATGAGGGGGAGGTTTAGGCAGCCAGAGCGACCCTCCTCTAGGCCGTATTTGTTGGATAATGCTCTTCCAAAGAAGAAGATGGGGGGAAGTGAACTTCCACAACCATTTGCCCAGCAAAGCTAGGTTCATGTTTCTAAGTCTTTTAATGCACAAGCCACCAAATTTCTTTGCGGTGATGACTTTTGCCCAGGCAACAAGGTGATATTTGTGATCTGCAGAAGACTCAGCCTTGAGGAAATCTCTCATAAGCTTTTCAAGGCGACAAAGAACAGAGACATGGATTTGGAAGACAGACGTGTTAAATAGGGATGCTTGCAAGCATGGCTTTTATGCCCCAAAGGAGGGGAAACGACCCTTCCAGCTCCCAAACTTCCAGTTGAATTTCTAGAGCAGAGGGGTAGGTCAAGGTATGAGGAAGGAAGGGCTTCTACAACACATCCTAGATGTTGAGCCAGTGACTGGAGATCATAGTTTTCAACCAAGATTCCAAGCATTTTACTTTTCTACATGTTAACTTTCACGCCAGAGAGCATTTCAAAGGTCCTTAGATAGAGCCACATAAGTGTCGAGCTGGTTGGGGACAGCATCACATAAGATAAATGTATCGTCTGCGTAGAGGAGGTGGGAGAGGGTAGGTCCATCCAAGGAGGTACAGAAGCCATTAAGGAATCCCCTCTCGTCATAGTTTCAAAAAGTGCTAGGCGGCCCCCAGGTGGCGATGGGGGTATAGGCCACCCAACGCCTAGGCGAGCGCCCAGAACCTAGGCGGCCCATTTGACAAAAAAAAAAGAAGTAAGACCATAATCCCAGTTAAAACAAGAAGATATAAGTCGAGAAGAGAATTTTGATAATCCATATTTTTCATATGATGCTAAAACAGTAAAAACATACAAGCATACACTGATAGTCTGATACACTGTAGATTGTACACACAAAAGTTAGGTAGTAGAACTAGAAAATAGAAACTAAAAATAAGAAAACGCAAATATATAGAAATTCAGAAAATATACAGTCTATGACACAATAGTCAACACTCAACACCGCAGTCAATAGTCAACACTCAACACCAAGAGTCTTAGTCATCGTCATCATCATCAACAGAAGGAATACGATCAACTTCATCATATGGATCAAAATCGAGGCTATCATCATCAAAGTCATTTCCCTCTTCAATATAACGCTCGTCCTCCTCTGTTTCTTTTGAATCTACCACTTCCTCTTCTTCTACCTCCCTCTTACTAGTATGTGCAAATGAAGCCCTAGGAGTCTTGGCTACTCTACCCTTTTCTATCTTTGTGTGTTTTCCTGAACTCAAATATCATATAATTTCCTCCCTGGTAGCCTCAGGAATATTTTTTACATGGGGCGACATCCCCCTTAATACCGGCAAGGTGTTTTTTAAACCGGTAAATACCCTCATTAGTATCTTTTCCACAATAATTACATTTAATACAATTTTTGTCATTCGAATTCGGGTTATAACCATACTTCCTACCCGGATCACCACTTCTAAGAGAACCTGAAAAAGATATTTCCGTAGAACAAGGCTCATTTTCATCATTTTCTGGTTCTTTTAAATTCAGAAGTTGTCTAATCTCATCTCGAATAGCTTCAGAAACATTTTTACAAGAAGCAACATTCCCTTTAATACCAGCAAGGTGTTTCTTGAATCGGTTAATACCCCCATTGGTATCTTTTTCACAAAAATTATACCTTATATAATTTTTATCGTTTGGTTTTAGGTTATAACCATACTTCCAACGCGAATCACTTCTTCTAGAAGTAGCAGAAATAGATCTATTCAAATGACAAGGATTTTGTTCATGTTTGTGTTTTACAAAACTCATATATTGCTTTATCTCCTCTCTAATAGCTTCAGAAACATTTTTACAAGGGGCAACATGCCCTTTAATACCAGCAATATGCTTCTTAAACCAGTTTATTCCTCCTTTTGTATCTTTTTCACAAAAATTTTGGATTCGGTTATACCATATTTCCAACCCAGATCACCACTTCGACTAGATCCTGAAGAAAACATCTCAAACTAAAACAAGTAATCTAAAAAATAAAGTTTTTCACTTACTTTGATTGCTCGAACTCCAAACTCCCACCTTTGAAATGTTTTCTGGTGCTAAAATAATAAAAAACACCCTCTAATAGGATTATAAAACTCCAAAACTAAATCAAATATACCTGGGTGATGTTTGGATCCATTTTCCGTAACTTTGATAAGCACTTCGATCCCATGAAAGTCACAATTTAGTTTTCTTGAGGTTTCTTTCTCTCTAAAATGGGTTCTTGTCGGTTTAGGTTTGAAACGAACCTAAAACCCTCATTCAAACTCTTTATATTTAAAAAATAAATAAATACAACTAAAAAAAATTAATTCCACCCCTAGGTAGGGCGCAGGCTCTGGGCAGCAGCCCAGGGACAGTCACCCAGTTTGTCTACCTAAGCCTGCGCAATGCACCCAGGCATTGTGAACCACCTAGGCACTCGGCGGTCCTCTTTTTTGAACATTGCCTCTCGTAGAGCCCGGATATGAAGTTCTCCAATAGAAAAAGAAAGGTGAAAGGGCCTCACCCTACCTGAAGCCCCTAGCAACGGGAAAAAACCCTACCAAGGTTCCATTGAGGATGATAGAAAGGTTAGGGCTGGAAATGCAGGGTTTTATCTACAGTTTCTATATGGAACCAAAGCCCATCCGAGCTTGGATTTGGTCTAACAGGTCCCAATCAACTCTATCATGGGCCTTTTCCCAATTTAGTTTGATGATAAGACCTTTCTATCCAGAGAGGGCTCTAAAATGTAAAGCCTCATGGGTCGAGAGGGCCCTGTCTTAGGTCTGTCTAGTAGCTAAAAAAATAGATTGGTTGGGAGAGACTACAGAGGAGAAAACCTCTTGAAGGCAAGGTCTCCATTTTCTCTTTCAAAGCCTTGCCTACCTGGTCGAGAGATGGGTACTCCTGTCTTATAAGGAACAAGAAATTCGAAGCCTATAGAACCTCTTTTTCCTGTCATTCCTAACCCGCCTCATTTTAAAGATCGATTGATTGGGGGGAGAGGGCAAACCAAAATAGATTTAATAATATAGGCGGTATCTTACAAATAATCGATCGTCTTTCATTTTGATAATTTTGTAGTTTTTAAAATAAGAAGTTCAGATGAAAAATCAATAGAACTGAAGTTGCCAGGATAGCTTGGTAAGCAAGCAATAGGCGCCAACTCCAAGTTTGTTTCTCTCTTCTTTCTTTTTTATTTAACAATGCTATAAACGTGCAAGGGCCGAATTGAGGCGGCCCCTAGCAAAGAAGGCTAAAAGATCTGGGGCAGCAATCTCCCAGAACTGTTGGAAAAATAACAATACGGAACCCATCTGATCCTGGGGCCTTGTCCTTTGGAATATCTAAGACAGACTTGTGTTTTTCTTCTAGAGCTAGCCATCTTGTGGAAGAAGGTTGTATCTCGATCTCCTAGTTTTAGCCACTTTATCCTAGATCTCTGGTACCAATAGGTTTCTTGAAGTTTAAGGGTTCCATGAAGGTTAAGCTCAGCATTGAACCTATTGGACCTTTCCTAGGTTGTGGGTACCTGAGATTCTTCCAAACTATCAAGGGTGTGGATAGTAGCTGAAAGATCATCAATTTGCTCCTTAAAGTTGGAGGGGAATGTCCGCTTAATATTAAATCTCAAAAAATGCAATTACTTTAGGTAGAAACTTACCTGAGCTGCTATTAAATGTTATGTTTATGGTTCCAATGCAGGTCAGAGGAGAAATTTACTAAGATACAAGGTTCATACTGCTTTAAGACATCTTTTTCACCTTCTCTTGTCCCCAGTTTATTGTATAGATCATTAGATACCTTATGTTTAGCTTTACTATTATCTTTAGTGTTTTTCTCAATATTTTTATATTTTTTTTAATTTTGATCATTTCTATTACATTTCCAAGTTTTATAACATGATCTTTTTCACTAATAGCTGTCTAAACCTCATCACTCCACCACCAAGTTTCCCTATCGGAATTTCTTTTCCCTTTAGATTATGCTAAAACCTCTTTTGCCACTTTCTTCATACAATTAGCCATCTCATTCCATATAACATTAACTTCGTGCTTAGAATTCCATTTTCCTTCTTTTGCTAATTTCACTCCTCTTCCATCTCTTCTCTTTATGCAGACATCCATCACCCTTAGCCTATATTGTGTATAAGCTTATTTTCAGTAGATTTAAAGTAAAGGTAATTGGAAATAGAAATCTTTAGTTACCTACCTTTTCGTTCTTACACTTGATTCAAACTTGTTTCACGCTTCTTTCGTTGTGGACAAAGACCCATATATGTCGAAGATGTGGTCTATGAGTGTGTTGGGGATGTGTCCCTTGCATATGAAGTCATCTTCCATCCACTTCCGGAGAAGTTTCAACTTCTTTCGCTAATGTGTTTATTTTGTCGTCTCCCCTTCCACTTGTGGTGGCTCCTCCAGCATAGGATCAATGAGGATATAAGTCACCTTGAGCGTGGTCATAAAAAATAAGAGCTCTTGTTGCCTCCTCCAAAAATTCGACCCATCAAAGCGGCCAATGTTCATATCTTTCAAAGACTCCAAGTTTCACCCGAAATATTGTCTTGAATTGTTGGCAATGAAGGAAACAGGACAAAAATAAATGATGAATGAAGCAAAATAAGTTTCAATCTCTCTGATTTCAGGCACGATAGATTGTTGTCTCAAGATAATGTTTGCCCTAGTCAAATTTCCTCGAGATACTTGAAAGTAGAGGATTGTGAATACTATCGCACCAATACAAATGAACAAGTGTTGTGAGATCTAGAGCACCAAAGTTGTCTCTACCTTTTTTTTTTTCTGAGGAAACCAAAGTTCTCTATCTAGAGAGAAAAGTTCTCACAAAACACTTTTGAAAGTAGAAACTTCAAGTGTATGTGTATGCACAAACTAGAGGAAAGAAGTCCTTATTTCTAAAAAAAGAAAGCATCGTTTGACCTACTCTATGTGACAGTTCGAGTACACATTAGGCCAAGAATTGCATCTCTCAAAATGTCAACCATCAGAGCGGCACACCTGTTGCAAGTGACAAGCAGCAGGATAGCCAACAGTCACACGGTGTCTCTTCGAGTTCTGAGAAACCAACCAAAGCAAGCTCTATACGCCTCTGCCGATGGAGCACAAATCACGAGTGGGTACCAATCCACCAAAACCGCACATCTTTACCAGTGGGGCACAATACATTATAGAGCACTAATCCACTAGAGCCACGCATATGCACAAGTGGGCCACAGTTCACCGAAGTGCACCAATCCACCAGAGCCAAATTACTGGAATGCCCTTACATCCACTAAAGGACCGAAGAAGTTTCTCGTCACAATCAAAAGAAATTTGAGCCCCGAGCCCGGCCCTTAAAGTGCAAATGTGCCATCAAGCGCCTTTGCACCCTTGCACACTCGTGTGCACATTCACACGCTATGCGTGCTCTGCATAGTTTTTCTCTCTCATTGGTCTTAGAATATAAGTGAAGAGGATAAACTCATTTTTAAGGAACGCTTCTATCATCCCATTCTCCAATGTCAAATAAACAACCCACTACTTTTGTCTCTACAAATAAGACAACACACTTTCCAAAACACCATATTAAAAGGAGATATTATTTTAAAATAATACTTAGTATTAACCAAAGCAAAATACAACATACCGTTCATAAAATAAGAATAACATAATGATTTGCATGAGCATTGATGCAAAAAACAAGCGTTCAAGGGTTCCAGATGCAATCTAATAGAAAACAAGATGTGTTTTTTTAATTGTTAATTGTAATGTATTTCATTTATCAAAAAAATCGAAAAACAAGGTATGTTGTACCTAAAATCTATCTTGACAACTCATCCAAACAAGGATATGATTAGATAGGCAGTGAATGAATTTTTCCTTCAAAAAAAAAAACAATTCCCATTCAAAATATCAAGTACAATTTTCATAATAATTTTCATTAGTTTTAAAATAGGCATTGTAATACAAAAACTGAGTATGCTGATTTTGTAGGGTCTTAGCTTCAATGGAACTGCTCATTTTATTAGGTGGACGCAGAAGGATGAGATGCTCTCCCCGTCTTCGAGGCATTTGATGCGCCAGACTTGGACAATCCAATATGCACTTGGGTTGTAAAGAATACCTACACTATATAACCAAGCCTTGTGAAACAATATGTAGACTTCTTGAATTGCATGTTCAAGAAAAGTCTTTGAAAAATGCAATTTCTTCTGTTGATGCCATTGAATAGACTTCACTTGGGTCAAGCTTCAATTTGGTTTAAGTTTAAAGCAATTTGGCTGGATAAATCTCAAGATACAAGAGCTTTTCTAGTTAACTACGGCAAAAAATCACTACTATCAACTAACTGCAGTGAAAACATAAAACTAGGGAAAAAAATCTAAATAATGATTTCAAAGGGGCATTTAAAGAGATATTGGACAACCATGGTGAGAAACTATTGGTTGTTGAAACCGTGGAAGACACATGACAGTCGTGTCAGCACGTGTCATGAAAGTGTGGTACAGGTTAAGGCTCTAAGATAGCGAGGAGAGGGAAATTATGGAAGAACTTAAAATCGTAGCAAGAAGTCATTATTCTTTGAAAGGGGTACTTCCGGAGAAGGGTCTAATTAGGCTTACAATATCTTAACCGCAGTGAAAATTTATTCAACATCTCTATTAACCATGGTCAAAGGCTGATCAAGCGGCAGACATATGAAGCTAGAGATATATATTCAACCTCTCTGTTAACCATGGTCAAAGGCTGATCAAACGATAAAGAGATGAGGCTAGAGATCTATATTGTTGGACTCACATAATACAAGGACATGGTTAGCAAGAAAGAGGGAGGGAGGAGGTGGAGCTTCTGGGGCATTTTAAGTTTCAAGGATTTTAGAAGCTGAATACAATATGTAGACTAGTTTTGCTTTCTGTGTTCACAATCGTAGTCTGCATTAGTGGTTAACTACTGGCACACCGACTCAGGACCACCCAAGCCAGCTTGCACATTGGGCATCGCTTGTTTGGATGGTCCTCAACTAAGTAATCACTTGAATTGTCCAGAACCCGAGCAATTCATTTTAGTCAATCACTCTATTCATTATAGGGACTCAGATGATTGATAAATCCCATGGCGATTTTCTTATTTTTTTCATGTTTTTCTTCTTTTTGACATCATTCAGTCCGATTAACCGAAAATCGAAAGCCGGCTTAGGAACCAGAGAGGCAACTAAGCTAACTCAAATCAATGAGTGCCCCAATCCACATTAAATTCAATTTTTAAACACTATAGCAGATCATTCTTAGTTTTCTCTCTCACTCTCTCTCTCTCTCTCTCTCTCTCTCTCTTGAGTGAGTATGTGTGTGTGTGCTGGGATCTCCCAACCTAGGTGGTTATCCTGCTCCATCACTCCAGGAAAGGGATCTTATTTTAAATTTTGGGATCTTAATTCTCATTGGTAGGTACCTCGATCCCCATATCTTAGCTATCTTGATCCCCCCTTCAACGACCAAGATACCAACCAAACTGATGATTTTCTTTACTTATAGTTGGGTACGTATGCAACTATGCTTTCAATATAGTTGTTTTGCTTATAGGCGATAAATAAAGAGATCCCTACTTTAAAAAGGATGTAAAATCCTAGATTATGTATAATCTTTAAGGTTGGAAGCAAGATCCCCCAAAATATTGGGATGGAGATCCCAAAAGGTTTGGATCGAGCCCCCCAAAAATATGGGATCGAGATCCCTAACATTTGTGAATCTCGATCCCCAACATATGCATTGTTAGACGATGCTCATAACCATAAGGATCTTCTGGCCTTTCATGACTCCCCATTCCTGCTCCCGATCACGCTTGCTCCTGATCCCAACAACTATGCACAAGCTACTCCCCGAACAACATTCACAAGGGCTACCAAGGAAGGGTTAGCCATGGATAGATCCCAAGCCCGCACTCTATCTCTCGCTCCCATAATTGCGAGAGACAAGCTTCTTTATGGCTTTATAAGTGGGAAATTTTCTCGACCCTATGAGGGCCTAAAAGAGAGAGAGAGACTTCACTGGGTGCTTTCAATTGGCGTCTGTGCTTAAAAGACATGCACACCTGCATGCCTTGCCAACCAGCTAAATCAAGCAAAGACGTGGCTATGGCCATGGCCAAGGCTTAAGTTGAGGTTGACAATTGAGCCAAAGCCTATCTTTCGGCCAACCGAACCTTTTCATCAACTTTTGATCGCGGTTAATAACGAAATTAGATAACTCTTCACTGATGAGTTTGTATGAGCTATCCAAAGACTTATCTAAAGTATCCCAACTTTTGGCCACAGTTAAACTACAGCTTTTTCACCGTGGTCAGCTGAGAATAACGACTTAAACTATCCTTGCAATCCAAGAGAATAGCCACATGTCCTACACATGTCACTATCACATGATTGCCATGTATCCTCCACCGTTTCAACAGTTAAATAGCTTTTCACTACAGTTATCCAAAATCTCTTTATAAATACCTATTTGCAATCGATTTTTCAAAATTTATACATGTTTACGTTTTTGGCATGGTTAACTAACAGTAGCAATTTTACACCACAATTATTCAGAAAAGCTTATTATCTTGAGATTTATTTAAATCAATTCCTTCAAACTTGGACCAAATTGGAGCGGCCCAAACCAGGTCAGTTCCAAGGGAAATCAACACAATAAACTGTGTTTTCAAAAAATGTTTCTTCATCATGCAACTCATAGAAGTCTACACAGTGCTTCACAGGGCATGGTTGTGCCCTGCAGGTATTCTTGTGACAATCTGATTAGATCTTGGATTTTCAAAGTCCAGGAAATAAAATACCTCAAAGACAATGAGAGCATCTTATGCCTTAAGGTCCAAAAAAAAAGGTTTGTTTGAGTCTTAGAAAAGTTTACATTTTCCTCTTTCGAACACAGTCATACTCCAAAAAGTGGAGGTCTAAGTTCCATTTAAAAACCTAGAGTTGCGAATATCATTTGACAAATATGTAATCAAACACTAACCTCTGTTTCCAACTCTAAAGTTTTTGACCTCATAACAGTTCTAACCTTGATTAATGCAGTTTAGACATAAATGATGATTTTAGAACTAGGTCATTCATTTTGACAGGAGGCATTTTCATTACAGTTAGGTATTTTGACCATGCAACGCAAGTTTTCACCATGGTTATACAGTACCGACCATGGCAAAAATATACCTGAACTAACAGGGTAATTCTTTGGATTGTGAGGATGCAAAAGCCAAGAAATTTATTATACAATTGGTGGTTACAAGATACAATAATTTATTACAAATAAAGCATGCAAACCAGGCTCTAGGAGAAATAAAATTACAAAGGTAATGGAAAGCCACAACTAAGCAACGGCATATGCTTAAAAGACTCAAAATTAAAACTAGGCGCAATATCATTCCACCTAAAAATGAGGCCTGAGTGGCTAAGATAGATGAGTAAAAGGCGTATGTTCAACAAGATGCTGTGAAGGAATAAACTTTCTGAATATGTACATCCTAGATTCCTTAATTCTCTGTTTATTCTATAATAATAAATAATTAGATTACATGGTTCGTCCCTTGGATATAAAAAAATCAGTCTTCAAAAAAATTCCAAGGTCCTCTTCATAAAGAGAAGCATTACACCTATAAAAGGATTTTCAAGGAAATGGTTATATGAATGGTTCTCGTTTTGATGTGTTTTGCTAATATGCAGCAAGTTCAATTCTTCATGAGCATGGATATTTAAAGCAAAGTTTTGAATGTACATAGTATAGCCTTTTCTTCTATTTAACCAAGTCTATCCAACTTGGTACCCCATCCTCACAATAGAGCCCTGCCAAGGTGGAAGTGATTGGTGAATCATGTAACCTAGTGGTTTGGAGCTCTTTCTCTCAGGTCCTTCATTGAGTCGCTCAATTTCAATGTGCCATTTATTAAGAAAAAGAAAAGAGGGAAACGGGGAAATTTTAAAAAATGCAGGAAAGACCTGCATAAATCATGTGCTCCAAGAAAGTAAAATATGAAAGCAGTAGATGGACAGGTCATTTTGTCTGAATGACAATTTCATCCCAGGTCTGGTACTCAAAATACCAAACAAATAATGGTATGTTAGAAATTAGCTGAGGAGTCGCATGCTCTTTCAAAAAGAAAAAGTGACCTGCACAGGCACTGCTCTAAGGTCGGAATTCCCAGAGCAACTGCAATATAACTGCACGTGTTCCAAATTTCGGGCCACTGATTTAATCTTCCTCGAAAAAAATCAGTTTAACTAGGATTGAGCATAAGTAGAAGAAACCAACATACCTTATCTGATATCATGTTAAGAGAAGACAGAAACTCTCCATTGCCAGATGACTGTGCCAGAGCTGATGATGGGTCACCCAACACCTTGTTCCGTGTAACGCCTCTTTCATCGCCATTAGCAACCAAATTATCAACGGTGCTCAATGTTGCATCTTTTCCAGCTTCAATGGAGCAGCTTTCCAACACACTACCCTCTAAATTACAGGCTTTGTCCCGTTCCTCAAGTGCAATTCTCTTCAAAACTGACATAACATTTTCACAAGTCCCTAGATCACCAGTTTGCTCAATACAAGATTCAATTACCGACCCATTCCCAGTACTGCTTTCCCTCTCAAAGCCAGATTTATAATTCTCTCCAATCGTACTGGTTCCCTTCAAATTACAAGATAAAAGTCCAGTTTCACAAGAACTTCCACCATTATGCTCGGTAACCAATGCTACTCCACAATTTTCATCACTATCCACATCACTTTTTTCGCTAATCTTCTTGAGATTGTCAGTAGTAGCCATCTTGAGATCATCACATGGCTCATCACTAGATTTACTCAACAAAGCTCCAAGATTATCTTCCGATGGCATTCTGTCTGAATTCCCATCACCTTCTATGCTCTCGCTACTGTTTTCTTGTTTACCATCTGAAATTTGTGGCTTGCCAACATCCAATGATGATGCCGCAATTGGCTTATCAATCATGGCCTGGTCTTGAGAGGCTTCGAGGCTCTTAAAATAATTTCTCACATGAACCCCAACATGGCCATTGTAACGATGCTTCTCTCCGAAAACCTTGTGGCATATTTGGCACACATACTTGCCATCTTCTATCAATACGCCTTCACCAAGGGATTTACCAAGTCGACATCTCTTTGATTTTCTCTGGTGAACAGCGAGCAGGTGATGCATATACACTTCCTTGCTGTTAAAATTCAGATTGCATTTGCGACACTCGAGAGTAAGCTTAATCGGGTTATCCACTTGATGTGAAATAATTTGCTTTCCACTGTCTTTTAAGATAGAACCATTGCATTTGGGTTCCTTTGTTTGTGGAGCTGGGACTTTCATTGAGCTGTGAGTGGCACCTGAAATCTGCTGCACATGATTGGACAGTAAGAAAGGAACGTTTAGGAATGGAAAGTAGACTGTAATCCAACGCACAATAGAGAAACCACAGTCAATTGGATCAATTGAAATGATGAATGGTGACGGAAGGGGAGAGGAATCCACCATTGGAATCATGCCGTATTCTGGCGGATACCGCTAATTTGCCATCACCATCCATCATTTCAACGGTAATAAATCCATGGATTATACTTGTTCTATACTGCAAGGGATTAAAGAAATCTTCCCTTTGAGAAATTTAGCCAAATATTCACACTTGGTCCTTTCCTTTTCTTTTGCTTTTTTTTAGTGGGGTGTGTTGGGAGATGAAGCTTACTCTTGTGCGCATGCTATTGCCACTCATATTTTCCTCTATACGAGCAGAAACTGCCAGACTCCCATCTTGGGGCTCGGAAAGCAAATGAGCCGTAACTTCCTTGCAAGTTGCAAACTTCTGGCCAGTAGGGCTTCAATGCACAATATTAGGAAACAAAGTATTAGGGTTTGCACATAGCACCACACTAAGAAGATATTAGACAATTGAAGGCACAAAGCAGCACAAACACATAATCAGAACAATTTATTTCAAATAAATTATGTTATCCTTAAATATAAAAATTTCACTCCAAATAGTGTGAGTAAATAGAGCAAGGTCAAGAGGATTGTATCGACTGCTACACGCAGATTAAAATTTGGATAAGGGATTAGCATCCAGTCAAGTTCTCCCCCACCCCTCCCAAAAAAAAAAAACAAAAAGAATTCTCTAAAGAACCATTCTCTAGCTACAGCATCAACAGCCCTACTAGCACCCCTTGTGAGAGTCTTCCCTCTACCTTAATTGCATCATGAATGATGCCGCTCTCACATATCCATTGGGGTAAGCCTTTGAGGCTCCATCCAATTAAGATCATCTCCTCCATGTTGAGCAAGTATTTCAAAAGTGGTGCCAAGCTAATACTGATGTTCCTATTGGCAGTTTAGACTACCAAAGTCTTAGCCTGATGGCTTTGGAAGATGTTTCTTTTAACCATGTGCTACTTTAAAATTAATGGAAAGAGAAAAAATAATCATCTTAAGGTGCATCTCTATAAGGAATGATTCTTGAGCTTTAGGGTTTAGGGTTTAGGACAATGCATTGGTCACATGGGCTTTGTGATTTGGAAAATTTCCAATAAAAGACAATGGAAAAAGAAATAGAAAACAAAAAAGACATAGGATAGAGGAGAGTACATTGGAAATTAGGAAACTCCACCCACACCCCTATTTTCTGGGGACTCAAAATCCAATAGAAAGGGGCAAGAGAGACAGAGAGGGAAGGGGGCTGTGTATGTGCCGGAGGTGGGGTGCTAAACTGATGCCTTTTCTATAGTTGGTCAGAATTCCCTCCAAGGGAAAGAATTGTAAAACGGCTTTCTAGAAAAGTGCAAAGCAGCAAGGGAGAAAAACACAGATTAGGCTGCAATATTTAAAAAAAAAGAGGGAAGAAATCAGGGAAGAAGCAAAAAAAACAAAATCAGTGAAGGATCTCTAATTCCATAATTATTCTCAAAGAAATTTTGGGAAAGAGGATTTCTTGACTCAAGAAACCAGCACCTAGGCAGGCAATTGGTTTCAAAATCTCCCATTTGTAACAAAAATTGATCCGAATGGTCTAATCATAAATGGACACTAAATCATTTATGTATCATGTCTTTTCGTATGCACAAGGCTTATTGAATACAAAAGGCAAAACCAACTGCAAGAAAAAGTAAAGGCATGAATTCCTTTTATCGTGATAAAATTCCAGAAAGGAAATATCCAAGGGCACATTTTTCACAAAATGACACCATGAGATTAATGAAGGGATCACAAAAGGCAAATTCCAAACCACTCACCCACCTAGATATTAGTTTCTTTAGTCAATAAAGACTCCTCAATTTCCCTCTCTTTCCCTACATTTCTCTAAAAACAAAAATGGGATTGGAACTTGTTCGCTAATTTCTTCTCTTCTTTCTCTTTTCTCTTATTCTAGAAAGAGAAAAGTAGGATTGGCTATCATTGTCTTCTACTTTTCTCCTCCTCCTTTCCCGGAGAAAAGTCTGCCCAAATATAGAAAAGATGCAGGCTTTCTTCTAAGACCTGATAATTGAAACCTCCATAACAAGGGCATGCGTTGAGTTTCCTAAGTTCCCACAAACTCACCCTATACCTCAATTTTTTTCTTATCTATGTTTTTTTCTTTTTTCTTTTTTTTTTTTGACCAGATTCGTATCCGGCTCAGGCCTCTTCCATAAGGAGGCTTTCGGTCCCTCAAAATCTTTTTGTACCAAGTGGGAAAAACCATGCTTCCACTCTTATAGGGTACCAGTCAGCTTAATTATGGAACTATCATTTCCAGTATACACACAAAATTTCTGGCAGCAAGTACTAGCGAACCTTGTCTTCAACCTGAAACCAATGCTTTGTGTGATGACTAGGATGGCACCCTTTGTTACATCGTACATCCCTTTCACATGCTTCTGAACCATTGGTGGGTGAGTTGATCAGCGGCTTGCCTCATAGTAGCCAAGAAAAATCCCATCCCCACCATTTGGTCTTCAGTAGATGGCCCCATCACCTCAACACTTGAACATTGGTTGTATCTTTCTTTGCCACGGCCACAGTAAGAGAATCTGATGGTGATGGAATAGGACATATTGACTCTTAAACTGCAAGCATTGTGGTCTTTGACAGCAATATGAGCTGCTTAACAATCTTACAATGCTTCAGCTGTTGAGTAAGTACCAAGACAATCTTTCTTTGGTCTTAAGAACAGCCTGTTTAACAACCTCTACCACCTCCCTTTGGTGTTTGAAAAGAAAAAAGAGAAAAATACTTGCACGTTGATTTTCAGCTCAAATGGAAGTTCAATTAACCATCAAATTTAAAAATATTGTAACATCTTTAACTAAACTCCAAATATTTTCTTTCAATGAGAAGTATAAACCGTGTTTAGCAAGTCTGCAATTAAAAAAATTTCAAAAGAAAAAAACCCTGATTTAAAACTGATACAAAGTCATGGGCATAAAACTATTGTTTAGTTACTTTCTTGTATCCTAACAATATAATCATTGCATCCTCCCTTTGCAAATGGCAACTTAATTTCATGACGTATATACAAATCTCATTTCTATGCTCTGACTTTATGAATAAAATAAGAAAGAGTCCGTACTTTTTTTTTAACTTAATTTTTTGGCAATCCCCATTTTTGCACAGATCTTTTTGGCTCTTATTTTTTGACCCAAAACTGATTTAATACTGATGTTATTGTTTAGTGATACATTTTTATTTCCCCAACTTGGTAACAATGTTCAAAAAAGTGCAGGTGGGTGCCTAGGCATTTTGGGGGCCTAGACCCCCGCCCGGGAAAGGGGGTCCTCACCAAAAACAACACCCACCCCGTGCCCCCGCCACCCCCCTACTCCAAACAAAAAAGACAAAGGAATTCAAGGCAATTTTAGAGCCCCAAATGCCTCCTGAAATAGAAGAAGCATAATATTACAATCACATAACAGATTTACAGATATAAAGACTCAACGAGATTGTAAGACATTAAAATGCTTGAAATCCCAAATGTCATTGTAGAAAACCTCGTCTTTGTTAATGCTTTAAAAATATCAAGATCATATCGACGTTGGCACATACCTGATTTATTGGGCCGCCAAAAGTCCTCAAAATCGGACTGGAACCTCCAAAAACACCCACGAACTATTGCCTTTGTTTTGAAATTGAAAAAATCAAAATTTTATCAATCTTTCAATAAATCACATATTCAAGGTTTTTAGAGAGTTTTAATATCTATAAGAGCAGCGAATTAGGTTGTGGGGGTATTAGAATACCCCCAAACCCCTTTTCCCCCCTTTTTTGGGGGGGACATTACTAATTTTGACCTAGCCGAGGGCATTTTTCAACCCTCAACAACATGCATCGAGGCGGCGCCTAGGCAACCACCTTGACTGTACTGCATAGGCGGCGCCTTGCCCACCTAGGCAGGCGCCTAGATGCAAGCCACCTAAGTGCCCCTCCTAAGTTCTACCTAGGCGATTTAGCAATTTGGGCTGTCGAATTTTTTAACATTGCTTGGGAATTATGGTATAAATCAGGCTAGCGTTGACATCGATTGGCAACCCTTGAGATAAACAACCTTCAATCCACGTATTAAACCCCCTTCTAGGTGATGTCTTCTACAAGGCTTGCATAGACTATGATCATCACGATCAGGTAATAATTTAGGGTCCAATTAAGTTTATCCCATTTGAATCACTTAGTCTATCAAATAATTTCTAGGGATGAAGTTCAAGATCTTTGACAGTGGCCGAGGGGGGTTCAAGGTTCCATACAATTTCTAGACACTCAACTCATCAGCCCTAGCTTTCTCAAGCATGGAAAGCATTCTAAGGGTGTAAATAAGGTGGTCTTTATCAGACCTTCTCTAATTCAACAAGGGCATGTGATTTGATCAATGTTGAAGCTCCTCTTACAGTCTTCACTATCCCCAAGTCATAATTGTGATCGTTACATAAAATAATGAAAGCTTTACTATTGATACAATAGAAAACAACAAATCAATATGTGACTATTCTACAAAGATTGCACATACATTCTCCATCCCTTTTTGTCGTGGCACCCCTTTCTCTTCCTCCTTACTTCTAATTGTCTCAAACCATGTGAGTCCTTCTTGCGTTTGTTTTTTTGTTTCTTTTTTTTTTAATCCGTTATTGAATTGGTCACCCTATATCTACTCCTTCAAGTTGACCCGTCCCAAGCTCATTCTCAAATCCATTACCACCCATATGCCATAAGCCTAAGTTAGCCATATTCATGTCTCATTACTTAAAATTCATTTTGCAGGACTTTGCAAATCCTCTGCAACTTCAACCCTCATAATCAATGTTAGCAGTGGACATGCTCAAGTCAGTCAAACTCATCAACTTGATGAGCCCAAAAACCTCTTGATGCAAGGAAGATGGAGGGAAAAAATAATTAAAATAAAAATAACAATAAATGGTGAGAGATTACACCCTCTCAAGGTTTGAGAAGGAATCCACCCCAAAAGATCTTTCACAAAATCAACTCTTTACTTAATCACCAATTCGCTTCCCTCTTTACAATGAGAGACTTCTTCCCTTTAAATACACTTAGAAAATAAATAAATAAATAATAGAAACCCACAAAAATAATTTCTCTCTCAAACTCACGTCTCCCTTATCAAACCATCTCAAGTAAGCCTTATCCTAACTAAACCTTATTAACATTTATCTCTTTAAAACGAACTTAATCATTTGCCTAATATTAAAATTAACCACATCCCCAAAAAAACTCACGCACTTCCCTATCCCCAAAACAACTCGCGCACTAACCTATTCATTAAAAGAAAAATTAATCTATTAGAGAAAATAAAAATAAAATTTTGATAACCCCAATTTTTATTTACATTATTCTCCTAGGGTTGGGAGAAGCTCGACCTCAAGCTTACAGCTTGCAGAGGCCAATCAAATAATTTGTGATGTAGTCTCACCATGCGCCTCAATACTTTTTTCTTCAATAAACCGATTTATCAAATACTTTGTGCTTATCTCAAAGTAAAACACTGGGATCTCGAGCTCAATCGTGATTTTTTTTCTTTTTCAAGTTCTTCGTAAAACTTGAGAAGATTGAGTTGAATACCAAAATCATGTAGATGCTCCTCAGATCTTGATTCTTGCATCACAATACGATCGTCACATTTAGAATCGGTACCCCTAGGAAGTCGTGGGCCTCAATTCATCGATACAACGAAATCTAGTGTCGGATCTTCATGGTTGCGAGCACCCTCTTTTTGAATAATAAGATTCTCCAACTGCTGTAGATGTTGATTCATTTCACGAACTTCGGTTTGAACATCCTCCATCATTTTGTTCAAATTTTCTAAAACTTGTCCCAGGAGATCATCTATAGCAGGATTAGCTTTCGGTGGCATTGCAATAGCAGGATCTTACTTGCTCTGATACCAACTGATGCAAGGGAGATGGAGAGAAGAAATAATTAAAATAAAAATAACAATAAAGGGTAAGAGAGTATACCCTCTCTCAAGGTCTGTATATGAATCCACCCCAAAAGATCTTTTCACAAGATCAATTATTTACTGAATCACCAATTCTCTTATCTCTTTATAATGAGGGACTTCTTCCCTTTAAATACAATTAGAAGAAAAATAAATAAATAAATAACAAAAACCCACAAAAATAATCTCTCTCTCAAACTCATGTCTCCCTTATCAAACCACCTCAAAACACATGTCTCCCTTATCAAGCCATCGCAAGTAAGTTTTATCCTAACTAAACCTAAATAACATTTATCTCTTTAAAACCAACTTAATCCTTTGCTTAATACTAAAACAAACTATATCCCCAAAACAACTCACGCACTACCCTATCCCTAAAACAACTCACATACTACCCTATTCACTAAAACAAAAGTTAATCCATTAAATAAAATTAAAAATAAAATCTTGACAACCCCAATTTTTATTTGCATCACCCCCCAACTACGGAAAGAGATATGTATTATGAACTGGATCAGGTCGAACCTGACCCCCACCCAGCATGTTTCAGGCTAAATCGAGACCCAAACGAACCTGAATTGGGTCTAGGTAAAGTAGACTTGGACCAACTTGCCAGGTTCAGTAATTGGGTCCAGAGTTCAACCCAGGTTGGGTCAACTTGCCAAGCCATACATATGGTGTTTTCTCTCAAATCAATTCGGTAAATTAATTTTTATGCTTTGATCCATAAAAAAGATGCTCTATAGATGTACTTTTTAACTTAAAATATTTTTTTTCTTGACTTAATGTGGCTAACGTGATATACTTTGAAAGTCGTTGATAGTCAGTAATTTATCTTTTCTAAGAGGAGATGTCGACTCCAACGGAGGATCCAACATGGCAGCATGGGGTGAAGCTGTCAGAGAAGGGTAAGGGTTGGGTGGAATGTGGGGAAGGAGATGGCAAGAGATATTGATGGCATAAAATATGAACTCACCCAAATTCAAGGTGATATGCAAGCTTTCCAAATGTGTTTGCAAGTTAAGCAACGTATGTTCCAAGCTATCTAGAACCAATCATTAACAAAAGGACCTTGAACAAGAAGATGGTCTAGAGCTAAAAGAGAAGCAAGACTAGGAGGCCACCAAGGAGACAATAGCAAGTTGCACCACTGGAGGAAACTGAGAAAGGCCAAGATGATATGGAAGTGAAGGGAAACGCCAAGCAGTGGTCGACAGATCCAAGGTGGCACTGAGCATGAGGATGGACAACCCTTGACGATTTTAGGTAGGGGCTACCACGTCCAAAATCACATGGATGTTTGGGAAGGATCTCTTTCCTAACAACGAGGGTGCTAATGTACCCCTACCTACACATTGCTCCTATTGGTTGTAGAGGTTAGACCATTGTATTTTTATATTGGACTTCTTTTTTAATTCTTGTGTATCGATGAAACTGTCAACCTACAGTGCATGTGGCTGTTGCATATAATTAATTTAACTTTACTCTTTAATATGAAGTGGATATTGATGAGCTCATTTGAATAAGCACCACACAGTTCTCCCTCACTTTAGCCACAATTGTATTTTATTTAGACCCCCTATTTCCATGTCTTTTTCGAATTGGAAGACTTTGATATCCTCAAAACCCTGCTGTTCTAAATTTTACAATACTCCAAAACCTCCTAGGACTCCAATTTCAAGCAGAATCCTAACTCAAATAGGATCTATAAACTAACCAATAAACCCAATCGAATATGAACCCAATTATAACTCCTAACTTAACCCTAATTCACTTCTTCTGTCGCCATACAATTAGTCAAGTTGCTATTACTTGTGTAGGGTTACATTGGTCAAACATCAACTTTTGTCCTCTTTCAGCCCAGAGTTGAATGAGGCTGAAGTTATTGAACGAGAACAAAGTTACAAATAAAAAAACATTATACAAAACATGGACATGGATTCTCAACCTGAGCACAACCTATCTACAATTCTAGGCACAACAAGTTCTATATAACCTTTTTCTCTTTTTTTTCCTTTTTTTTTTTAATGGTAACAACTTCTGTTTAGTCTCTTTCTACAACAAATAAAGTAATGTTTAGTAGAGCAGCCATCAGAAAAGCCCATCAGATACATCTAGTTAAATTAAATGAACAAAAAACAGTGATCCTTAGGATTGTTCAAATTTAAAAAAAAAACATCCGAACTATAAAAGATTCTAACAAGCGTACAAAGTGAAAGCAAAAAAAACCTTATATATTTGCGACAATCTATGAAAAGCTTGCCTTCCTTCTTTCGAATCCCCAATATAACCTTCCAGCCATCAGGCAACCCATCCCCAAAATCACTAGCGTCCACCATCTTCCTCTTCTTCCTCTTAGTCACCCACTCCCCACCCAAACCATCTAAGAATTCAACCAATTCTAATTCATTCTCCAAAGCTGCAGTTCTCTTCTTCAAATGTGGCACGAACAACTCTCGACTAGCCAATGCGTGAACCTCAACAAAACCATTTTGCAACATCTTTTCTTTGTTATCACCATTTCGAACATTTCCATGGCACCCAATTCCCGTCTGATTGAAATCAGAGGAACCATTGTTATCAATGGCCCCTCTATCGCCATTTTCTAAGACAGCCAAGCTCATCAAGCCCTTCCTTCGAGCATCTTCCTTCTTTGAAACTCTTCTCTTCTGCCTAATCACGGCCTCCCCGACAACCCTATCACCAAGCTCAAAAGGCCTAATTGCATTACCAGCAGCACAATGCGAACCACCTTCATTGATCGGCTGATCACAAACTTTAGATTGTCCTTCAACCACGCCATGCTTGCCACTGGATGAAACCCTAGAATCAGCAGACCCCAATTCAACCCCACTCCCAACACCCCCCAGAGCCCTAGAATTCGCTCCTTCCGAAACCCCAGCATTGGGTTGACCCAAAACCCTAGCAATAGACTCACCCCAAACCCTAGCATTCCCCAAATGCACATTGTTGGTTACTCTAGCATTTGCAACACTAGGCTCTGATGAAGCCCTAAGCGTAGTATCCTGACCTGCAAATAACTCACGTAGGAGCTGAACAATTCGTTCATTATCGGGGTCCTTTGGAAATGGAGCAGGAGGTTTGGGAGAGGTGGGAGAAGGTCTAGAGATAGAGAGAAGACCAGCCCTTCGACGAGTAGTGAGAGAAGTCGGAGAAGAGGAGTTGGTACCGTGAGAAAGCAGCTCCTGATGTTGTTGTTGTTTCTTGTGAGAGAGCCTAAGGCGAGAGTAGGTTTGTTTTCGAGAGCCTTGGCTCTCGTTGAAAATGGAGCGATCAATCTTCGGGACTACAATGTCAGTGAGGGGGGGATTGGAGGAGGGTAGAGAGAGAAGGGCGAGGGAGGAGATCTCATCTTGAGAGAGAAAGCGGAGGTCGATGAGAGGGATGGAGGAGATGGGGAGGTGGGGGTTGTCTGGTTTTTCATCAGATGGGAGGGCCATTAGAGAAGAGGGAGGAGGAGTGAAAGAATGATCCCTTCTGGTGCGTGGAAAGTGAAATGCAGGCAGAGTGAGAGAGGGGTAAATTATTGGAGAAAGAAGGGGGAGAGTGGCATGATTGTACTGGAAGGGGAGGGGAGAGAGGCGTGCGAATTTATCAGGAAGAAAGACAGAGAAGCGGGATTTCTCTTCTTTACGATTTTTATGGAGGGAGATTTATTCGCATCTCGCGAAAACGAGCATGAGGTCCTTCACATGGGCTTGCTCGGGCTGGTGAAGTGCTGGGCTAGGGCCAGGCAACCATTCCAAAGGGTAGGTTGAGTAGGCCTCGGTTATGATTCGCTTCGCTAGGAATTTTTTTATTTTTCCTTTATTTTTTTTGTTTTATTTGACCAACTCAATGCCGGGGCGGCCTTGCGCCAGCCGTAGGAGGACTAGTACTAAGTTAGGGCTAGGGCGAACCATACTAGGCTTGACTCGGCCCGACTCATTGCCAACCCTTAAATCACACCCATATAAAAAAAAGCTCCTTGCCCCTTCCCTTTTGGCCATGCACGTCCCGGATTGCTAGGGTCGGCACTGGCTTGGATCAGGGCGAAGGGGTGTTGGCTCAAGCCTGACCCTAGCCTAGTATATTTCGTGCCCAGTATATCCAAAAAAGGAAAAATAGAAAAAAATGATGGCACCCAAGCATGTTTGTTATGTCCATAACCCAAGCCCAACCTGGACTAGACAAGGCCTCGAGTCATGTGTGCATGCCTCCTAGTCATATTTTATGGCCTAATCCTTAGTTTGCCATGTTTGATCTTACCAAACTAAATGCAGTTAGCCATGCTAGACCTAAGAAAAAAGTCATTCTCTTTTTTCGTGGAAAGCTTACTATATGTCCCCACTTATATATCTTTTACCTATATCCCTCATCTCCAAACGGTCCGATCTGAATGGATCATGTCAATATGATTCTTTGCGAACATGGACAGATTTTCCTTCAGTGGTGTTGGATACTGTCGATGTGAAGTTATGTACATCAAGGACATCTTGTTTGATTGTGGGGTCCCTCTTTCCTCCATCTAATGATCTTTTTGGCTTGGGAAACTAGGCCAAATGTGCATGAGATCTCTCATGTGAGCCAAATGTTAAGTGGCTTGGGAATGATTGTTTCATTTTTTGGTAGCGCTTTAATATCGAGGTCAATAAGGTATTTGTGAGCAAACATTTGAGGGTGAGTTAACCTTGGATAATTGGAGAAGTAATTCCCATGTCTCTTTGGTACCAAAATATGCCTTTTGGGTTAGACTGTGGAGGATTCCTCTTCATGCATGGAATTTGGGTACATTTCAAAGATTGGCAAAATCTTTGTGGTAATTTCTTGAGAATTGATTGGGAATCTCTAAAGGGGTATGATCTTTCTTATGTTAGAGTGAGGGTAAATAGAAATTCATTGGCACCATTACCAAGTAAGTCCAAGAAATTCCTTGGCACTATTACTGAGAAAGATTAGATTTATTGTCAATATGAAATATTTTATTACTGATGTTTATGTGAAAGGTGTTAAGGAACCTTTGATTATTGAGAAGAAGTGTGCGAGTGATGTGATTTAGAATTAGGAATTCAACGTAATGAAGAATGAATAGGTTGAAGTGTATACAGAAAAGAAGAATACAGCTCACCAACTAGTAGTAGAGCCCCAACTCCTTGCAGTCGATAGCTCATTTTGTTTCTCCGAACAGGGAGGTGGGATAAAATCAGGGTTTGCGCTTGACTTGTCCAGCTCGAGAACAGCGATGGAACGAGAAATTCAATTGCCCATCCACCATACCATATAAGTAAGAACTTCACTCCCACTCATATATGCAGAGCTTGAATTCTGTTCCTGGAGTAGAAGTAGTTTCATGGGTGTGCTTCACCACATGCCCCTAGTCTTCTCGCTCTTGTCGGAACTAGCAATCCAATTGATCAAGCCCACTGGTAAATTTATTCGGCTTTTCCAGGTCTACGAGTAGATTCAGTTGTTTTGGGTTTTGACGAGTGCAGAGCGAATACTGATTGATGTATATCGCTTACTCTCTCAACACAGAAATTTAAATTAGAGGAAAAAAAGATTGAATGTTCTTGTTACATATAAAATATTCTAATAAACTCATTCTAATTCTAGTATAGGAGTAGGAGTCTTGCATATTTATATATCTCCCGAGGTATCAAAACCCTTTCTTAGTATGAATACCCTAACCAAATCCACCCACATTGGGATTACTCGTTATTAATTGATCAAGTTTGATAGAATTGGATAACATAAACCCAAAGGATTTCTCCTTAGGGTAGGATGCAAGGGAAGAGCTCAGCAATGGCGACCAAAGGGAAAACCCATATTTCAAGGAGTTAATAGGACACATGGATTAACAAGATGCGATAAACCTTATTTCTCAGTCCTTTCATATTTGAATTTAAAAATTAAAGAGGTGGGTGCCTATTAATAAGGAAGAAATTCCAAAAATTCTTACAAGCCAATCCGAGACCGTTGCCTATTGTGATAATTTGAAAGAGCCGATACAGGACTTAGAAGGTAATTCTAGTTTTCATAAGGGGAAAGTTAGTCTTCTAAGGAAAAATGTAAGTCAATCTATTAGAATATGTGAATACGTGACTTTTGGGAAAGTACAATCCTTGAAGATTATAGGTGGTGGGAAAGGACACCTCCTTGGGGATGGCAATGATGGACATAGATGCGGTATTAGGGATAACGTATGTGATAAGCTATTTAAGGACGGTTTGTCTTCAACATGCTCTTTAGAAAAAACAAACGAAAAAGTCACGTGGAATGCATAGAAACCTACTGTTAAGGTGTAAAATGCCATAAAATATTTGTCGTTAAGGAAGGTTGCACATAAGAAGAAGGTGGTAAATGAACCTCGAGGTCCTCTTGAAGAACATGGGCTTCATATTGTTGTCGTTAATAACAATGGTGGGGAACATGAAGTAATTTTTCCGCATCCGGAGTCAGTTACTATTTATTTTGAGGATCAATTAGATACTTGATCAGACGAAAAAAGTTGATTTCATTCCACCTTTGAATGTGATGCTGCTAGTTGATGATCAGAGGTCGGAGAAACCAAAAGAACTTGTGCAGGGTAGCAAGGTAACAAATGCTGATAAGAATTACTTGGAGATGTTCAATATTATAGGTGTCAATTTTGATGCTTATGAAAATGAAGTTTTGCGGGCATTGAAAGAACTTGTGGAGTCTCCGGCTATGAAGGAGAAGATGGCAATCAAGGATGGCCCTGGGGAGAATATGTCTACTCTGAATCAAGAAGAGCTAAAAGTAAGGGAAAATTGTTGCAAGGCCTACCTGTTCATCGCTTCGCCTTGTGGCTAGAGAGGAAGATAACGATATCACTTTTTGAAGCATAGAGGAAGTGATTGATGTGGAGGAAGATACTAGTTCTGATCCTGCTAGTGTTGTTCCTACTACCAGAATCGAAGAAACATCAAAACCAAATGAAAGTTCTTAGTTGGAATGTCTATAGCCTGGGGAGCGAGTATCATAAGTAAGAAGTTTTGTTTTTGGTTTGAAAATATAAACTGGAAATTTTGCTTCTATAAGAAACCAAGCTCCTAAGTCCATCAATTAGGTATTTTTATGATATTTGGGGCAAAGGTCCTACTGGTTTTGTGGGTGTTGATGCAGTAGGGTTTTCTAATAGTCTGTGGGTAATATGGGGTTCATTTGTTTTGTTTGTGTGGATGCTATTTTAGAAGGACCTTTTCCTTCTTTCAAGTGGATAATATTTAATGTATATGATCCAAATCTGTCGTTTAAGAAAGCTTCTTTTTTACAAGATATTGCGGACATTATTGCCAATTATAATTTTCCTTACTGTATTGGTGGGGATTTCAATTTCATAAGATGGCTGGATGAGACGTCTAATATGATAATATTTAACGATTTCATTCTTAATCATGATTTACTTGACATACCAATTAATAGAACCAATTTCACTTGAACGAATAACAGTATACATAACTTGATTATGAGCAAGTTAGATCAGTTCTTAGTATCCAATGCCTGGGAGACCCACTTTCATTTGGCAAACGTAAATTCTGTGGGGGAGATTCTCATTAAATCATACTACTATCATGCTACAAATAGACAATGTTAGAGTATTGGAGGTTGTATGGTTCGAAGAGAGGGGTGGTATTGACATTATTAGAAATGCTTGGAGTAATACTGTTGTTCTTGGATGGGCATGTTATATTGTTTAAAAAATTGATGGTTGTCAAACTCAAACGGTTGCAGTAGAAGAAGGAAACCAATTAGAGCATCAAAACTGGAATGGAGGAACAATGTCAAGAATTTAGGACATTAACGACCTTGTTAATGCTAATGGTCAGCTCATAGCAAAACATGATGAGAGAAAGAGCTGAATTGATTAATTCCTTACATTATTTGATGAAAATAGAGGAAATGTATTGGAAAGAAAGATCTAGAGCTAAATGCCTTAAAGAGGGTGATTTGAATACAAAATTTTTTCAGATTTCAAGGTGTTAGTGAGGAGGATCATGAAATTTGGGAGGTGGAGTTTGTTAACCATTTTAGAAGGTTTTTTCAACTGAAATTCGCTTCTAGGTACATTTTGAGGATGTGCCTTTTAAAAGGCTTCCTCAAGCAATCGCTAGGGACTTGGGAAAGTTGGTGGATACGGAGGAGCTTGAATAAACAGTTTTTGCATTGCTAGGTGATAAGGGTTCATGGCTGAATGTGTTTTCCTTTAGCCTTCTATAGATTATGGCTTTTGTTGAATGATAAGTTATTGATGGTTAATGAATTTTTGGAGAGGGGAGTTTTGAATAAAGGTATTAATTCAACTTTATTGCTTTAATCCCCAAGAAATCCACAATTGTTAGGATAAATGATGTGAGATCGATAAGCTTTTTGACAAGCTTATATAAAATCATTTTTTAAAGTGTTGGCAAAGATATTGAAAAGGCTTTACGTCTTCTCATTTTTGGGACGTAATCTGTATTTATTGGTAGAATAATGATTATGGATGGCGCTTGATTGCTCAAGAATGTATCCACACTAGTGTTCAAAGTGGGGAACTGGGTATCATTATCAAACTTGATATGGAAAAGGCGTATGATCGCGTGGAATGAAAGGTTTTAGATGAGGTCCTTCTACGTATGGGTTTTGGTGTTATTTGGAGAAAGTGGATTTCTGGTTGTTTGTCATCTACTCATTTTATAATTTTGGTGAACGATAGTCCAAAATGCGTCTTTAAGGCATCAAGGGGGATTAGACAAGGTGATCCCTTTTTTTTTTTTTTTTTATTCACTATTATTTTGGAGGCTTTCAGTTTGATGATAAAAAATGTGGAAGGTGGATAATGCTTTAGAGGTTTACAAGTGAGTCCGAGGGCCTTGCATATTTCTCATTTTCAATATGCGGATGATACTATCTTTTTTTCTGGAGCAGAGCTAGACCAGTTGTTGAATATTAGGAAATTTTTTAGGTGTTGTGTATTGGCCTTGGGTTTCAAAGTTAATTTTGCTAAAACTTCAGTTGTGGGTGGTGGTTGTGATGGAGATGTGGTTAATCAATCGACTGCGGTTTTGGATTGTAGGGTGGAATATTTTCCGATCATGTACTTAGGGATGCCAATATTAGATTTGAGGCTACCTAAATAGGTGTGGGATCATATTGTGAAGAAAGTGAATGTGAAGCTTGACATTTGGAAGGCGAAGCATCTATCATTTGGAGGAAGAATTATGTTAATCAAATCTACTCTTTCTAACCTCCTCATTTATCAAATATCTTTACTTATAACGCATTAAGGTATTATCAAAAGGATTGAATAATTAATGATGAACTTTTTATGAGGGGCTGACAACAAAAAGAAGAAAGGGAGAATTATAAATCCTTCCCACCACCCGAAATGAACTTTGTAGATATCTTACCCCCTAATACTTTTAGTATCACACTCTAAACTCCAACATTGTTTTTTCTTGCTTTTATCCTTCAATCAAAAAGTCAACATATTAGGGACTTAACTACCCTGCCCCTTTATCTTTTTCTCTCTACATGCCCTCTCTTTATCCTTTCTCTCTCTACCTGCGCTCCCTCTCTCTCTACCCGCTCTCTCTGTCTCTTTCTCTCTCTCTTTACCCATCATGCCAAGTTCCAGCTTCTTGACAGGCAAAAGATCACTGTTAACAATAAATGGGAATTCACCAAGTTTAGTCGTACTAAATTTTCTAAAATAGAAAGAAGAGGAAATGATTGTTCCTAATAGCGTTAATGCCAAGCTTCTGGGATGCCATGAACCTCTTACATGGCATGCGTTAGGACAAACATTCTTGCAAGCATAAGAAGTTGCTTGACCTTAGCTACTTTTGTTTGAAAGCTGAGTAACTTGCTCATTTATGCCGGTATGGTTCAATGAAGGACACCATCTTATAAAAGGATGGGGAGTTGGTGTAGAGGCAGCAGTTGCAGGTGGTTGTCAAGATAAAGATTGGAAGTGTGGGTAAAGCAGCAAATCGAGTCGGTTTCTAGAGAGAGAGAGATTGAATGGAGATGGCTATGATGGTTAAGAGCAATGAGATGCAATACTTGGAGATTGCAAAGTTACTTCCCCATGCTCCCCACACCCAACAATCCCCCTCCAAGCACCCCTAACCCCCTCTTATGCCAAAGATCCCCTACATCCACCACCCATCGACCACCACCTCCAAATCCTCCACCACCTAAAACCACCTCTCCAACACCCCTCCCAACAGCAAGCTTATCTGAACCTGAGGAGAGAAACCAGATCAATGGACAACCCATATTAACAAAACGACAAAGCATCCCTAAATTCTTCTAAAAAATTGTTCAATAAGATTCAAACATGTTTATCTTCCCAATATGTTATACTCTACACCACAAATCAGATAAGGAAATTAAAAATCTCTTTGCATATAGAGGAAACCATCAGAATAATGAATGAATTTAATAGTAGTTTGATAGGTTTTTTTGTTGAAACTAGACCTCAATGGAGCTTCATGGTGTAGAAAATCACAAACTTATGGAAGCTATGCTTTGTTTAGCTTTTCTTCTTTAATGTTTACCAAGTAATAATAAATTTTCAGTTAAGACTGTTGGTTTTGAAAGAGCATTTGAATGAAAAAATAATAATAATTGTCAATAAAGAGAGAGAGAGAAAGAGAGAGAGAGAGAGGGTGGGTAGAGAGAGAGGCTTGGT
This sequence comes from Amborella trichopoda, assembly GCF_054954075.1. Lineage (NCBI taxonomy): Eukaryota > Viridiplantae > Streptophyta > Magnoliopsida > Amborellales > Amborellaceae > Amborella > Amborella trichopoda. The sequence continues at coordinate 9,680,241 of NC_142339.1, forward strand.
AGATAGAGGGAGGGTAGAGACAGATGAAAAGGGTAGTTTAATATCAAATACGTTGACTTTTTAACTGGAGGGTAAAAGCAAGAAAAAACAATGTTGGGGTTAAGAGTGTGATACTAAACGTTATGGGGAGTAAGATGTCTATAAAATTCAATCTGGAGGAGCATCTATAATTTCCCCAAACAAAAATTTCATTTAGTGAGTTGGGATAGGGTACGCACTCCAAAAAAGTAAAGTAGAGTGGGTAAATTAGTTAATGAAGCATTAATTGCCAAATAGTGGTGGCGGTTGTTAAATCTAGATCAATAACTTTAGAAGGAGATTTTGATGGCTAAATATGGCATTGATTCCCTATTTACTGCTAGGGGTAGAAGTGCATATCAGCAACCCCATGTATGGAAATCTATTCTTTCTATGTGCTATTTCATGATTAACATATAAGGTGGCCAATGGAAATGGATGATAATATTCTTTTTTGGCACCGAAAGTGGGCTTTTGATGTAGCATTTAAGTTCTGTATAGATGTATTTTACAGGTGTGCTTAGCCGATGGTGAAGGTATGAGAGGTTGGGGAGGCTAATAGCAATTCTGTTTTTTGGAATATTTATGCCGCTATAATCGCATTCCACAGTATGTTTTTTAACACTTGACTGAGCTAGTAAAGGTGTTAGAAAATGTTCATTTTTCCAATTCGATGAACGACGAGGTGATATGGGAGCTTGAATCAAGTGGTGTTTTCTCGATGAAATCAGCATACTCGTTATTGTTTTATGATCAAATTAGATGGAATCAGTCAGTGTTAAATAATTTATAGAGATGGAGGATACTACATAAGTTGCATGTTTTTATTTGGGTAATGATATAAGGGAAAGCTCTTAACTTTTGATAATCTTAGAAAGAGGGGAGAAATCCTTGTCAATGTGTGCTTGTTTTGTAAAAAATGCAAATTTATTCCTTCACTACCTCTTTCCCATCACCTATGGTATTGGGAAATGCAAAAGGTTGGTGTTTCTTTGGCCCTTCCAAATTCTCAGTAGAACATTTTGAATCATCTCAAGTTAGCGGGAGTTCCTAAAATTGGGAGTATGATTTGGGATATTCTTCTAGGAGTAATTATATAGGAACAGTGGTTGGAAAGGAATAAAAAGACTCTGAAGGAGTTTCTTTGGAGATGCAAAGCATTAAAAACAGGGTTATACATAGAGTTTGGAGTTAGTTCAAAGTCACTAAAGAAGGGTATGGGGTTTTTAAGGTGGATGTTGAACTCAATTTGGCTAACCTTATCTCGTAGCGATTTTTAAAGCTTAGACCGAAATGTATATGGCAGCTAGTTTCAAATTGAATTTCGATGGCTCATCATTGGATAATCCAAGGGTGGCAGGTATAGGCGGGGTATGTCGAGATTATCAGGGCAATGTTATCTTTTGTTTTGCTGGTCCATATAGTATTGTATCTGCAAATCATGCTGAAATGGCCACTCTTATGCAAAGGGCATTGATATGGAGGGAGAGATGTATTGGTGAAGCTTTGGTTATTGAAGGATATTCACTTAATGTCATCAATTTGTGCAATAAGGTGTCCAGACTACGATGGTGACTTTGATCTCTTTGGCTGTAGGTAATGGATATAACATTGTCTTAGTTGGTCGGTTTTAACCACGTGTACATAGAGACAAATGACATTGCTTATGGGTTGGCTAAGAAAGGAGCCTCGATGGATTCATTGTTAGTTTCGTCTGTATTGTTTTGAGATTTTGAATTATGAGATATAATACCATTTTAGTTAGTGAAAAGTAAGTAACCGCATCATAAATAAATAAAAATAAAAAAGAGAGGCCCCAATCACAATGTTGTGCTTAAATACTGTTTTTTTTTTAGGGCATCCAATCCTCGCTTAATCTCATACCTACGAAAAAAAATCCTAATAAAATAAATTGATAAAAAATCCTAGAAAGAGTCAAAGGTATTTTGGTCATTTTATTTTTAGAAATACTTTTTTACATATTTTTAGATGTGATCATTGAGATGATAACACCCATCAAATTTCATATTTATATTATTTGTAAAAAACAATTAAAATTAAAACACTTTGAGATGTCAAACTTAGTTCTAACGGTCAGTGGCTCACTCGTGACATTATGGCTGACGTTAGCCCAACCATCTATTCCTATCAGACATTTGAGAAATAAGGGATATAGGTAAAAATATACATGAGTGGGGATGTATAATGAGCTTTTTTTTTTTTTTTTTTTTTAACGAAAAGAAAAGGATGGAAAATTTGCCTTTTTTATTGGAAATATATGAAATTGTCTTGTCTCGCGCGGTTTAACATCGTTTCTATTTTTCATAGTGAGATATTGTTGAGAGCTGCACTCTTTAATATTATAAAAGGTACCTTCATTCAAAATAAAAAAAAGTGCTTGAAATTCTAGTTCCAACGTTGAAAAATAGAAATTGTAGTTTCAACATTGAGAAATACTCATATTGATATTTACACCATTGATAATTATGAATATGAAAAAAAAAATCAGATGCCTTATAAATCCATCTTAGAGATGGTTCTTAGATCTAAAATTTTAGGGGTTGATAATCCATAGGATGGTGAACATGAATATAAAAGAAATTAATTTTTAAAATAAAAAATTATATATATATATATATATATATATATATATATATATATATATATATATATATATATATATATATATATATATATATATATATATATATATATATATATATATATATATATATATATATATAATGTATTTTACGCTGGGGACACTTATATCATTGCATCCCCTTATAAGTATCCAAAGAAAATGCCATGATGGGTCAATAATGCCTCACATGACATTACTATTTTCAGCATTGATTTATCCTTAATTAAATCACCATAATGGGGGTATTTCCTAAAATCAACTTCTTACTGAGGCATGTATTTCCTAAAAACAATTTCTTAGTAAGTCACCTTATGAAATATTGGCATTTTTTAAACCAATATCTTATGTGTGTTAAGCTTTCACACTATATTAGTTTTTTTTAAAACATCAATATTTCACTCTAAACATACTTTTGAGATTTTTTTTTTGTGGAGAGTAATATCTCACTAGATAAGGTAAGCTCTATGAGATTGATGCTTTTCGATAACAATATCTAATTATGGATATGAGAATTTATCAATACAAATATAAAAAAGCATATAATAAAACTATTTACCTTTGATACAAGGTCAACTCTCATTCAGACTATTAGATGTGAAATTGCGTGGTTGAGCTTTTACCACTTACTGAGCACAAAGTCAAAAGCAAAATTTTCTCCAAGTTTGTAACAAACCCCTAATTGTCAAATTTTGTATCCAATAGCTAAGAGTGATTTTAACTTCTTTGTACCATAAGTGAATGGTCTTATAGTACAATCTCTACAAAAAAAAAACTAGTAAGGTTTTTAAAGCGAAATTTTGATATCCAAAAATAACATCTCACAAAATTAGTTTTCCCTAAAATGACTTAGTAGGGGCAACCTCAAAAGTCGCCCCTCCATAAGTATATGGCCTCCTATGATGCGTGCTTGATGCATGGACACTTAAAAACTATGACAAAAAATGGTTAAAGTGTACAATAGTGAAGATCTGGAATGGTTAGATTTCACACATCAAATTTGGCCGGTTTCTATTCAATATTGAGGCATTATTTTTTTCAAGCCCATAGAGAATGGGATTTAGAAAAAAACCAAATTGTTTTAATGTAGCAGATGAATTGAAGAGGTTATATCCCACAAATTTGGAGTCTTAAAAACACTTCGATTTTGCCCGAGGGAGTAAATGGGTAGCATGCTTCCTCGGAAGCATGAATATTTTGACATTTGGAAAAACATGCATACGCCACACGATTCAATGAGTTAGAAATGGGTGCGGGTCTTCCACTTTTGCCATTTATCAAATGAAAATACTTTTTAAGAAAACCGCATATTTGAGATCCACTCATGATATTTCCGAAACACATGATTCCCAATTCCTTTGAGTTGTATATCAAAGGAAATGTTTAACAGTAGACAATCTACAAAAGAAGGATAAAATTCTTCCAAACATATGCTTGATGTGCAAAAATGATGAAGAATCTTGCTTCATATTTTCCTACACTGTCATTTTGCTTCTAGCTTATAGCTAGGAACCTTCTCTTTATTGGGTTTTTTCCTCATGATACCTTTGAATATCATCAACATTATCAACCATCTTTCTACCATTGGATTACCAAAAAAAAGAGTTCTAATTTGGAAAATTTTCAAAAGTGCAATCTTATGACATATTTGGTTAGAACGTAACAAAAGAACCTTTGATGGGGTGTCTCAGAGTATTGAAAGGATAAAAGATCTGATTTACAATCTTTTTGGAATTGGTTTTCCTCCATGCCTGAAGGATGGGGTGCTCTTCGGACTGATATTTATATAAATCTGAAATTTTTGGCTTATTCATCTTCTCACTCTACTCGTCCCCTTAGAACTTGGATTGCACCTCTAGAAGGTTGCCTCAAACTTAATTTTGATGGTAGCTTATTTGGAAATCTAGGGCATGCAGGTCCTAGTGGGCTTCTTCGCAACAATTTTGGATCGGTTTTTTTATTCGGGTCCTTGTGGATCTACAACAACTAATCATGCTAAAGTGTCTGCTCTCCTTTCTAGGCCTTTATATTATCATCGACATGGGTTTCACTAGTGATATTATAATTGAAGGGGATTCCCTGAATGTTATCAAGTGGTGTAGAAAAGAGCAAAAGATGCCCTGGCCCTTATGTACTTTTTGGTTAAAAATTCAAGACGTATGTGCCTGGTCTAATTTGAGGATAGGCTTCACCCACACCATGCACGAAACCAATGATGTTGTTGATGGGCTTACTAAACATGGTGTTTCTCTTCCTTTTTTGCAAGTTTCTAACGATTTGATCCAATCTTTATCATCTTATGCTCTTGAAGCGTAAAAGTTCATAACATTTGTTATATAAAAATATAAAAAAACGCGATTCCCAATCAAATGTGGGTGTTTGCAATCAATAATATCATAATAAGAAATACAAGCTTTTAAAATCAAGGTAATTTATTAAGAGAGAGATTAGTGTTCGGAAATACCAATAGGGAATTACTTTTTTGGTTCCAATTGACAAAGGTCACTACCTTGTTAGGGTTTCAGGGCGTTACAACCAATGTTGTCAGATTCGCTTCGTAGTCTTTTTTGGTTTTGTGAGAAAAATGAAGCAATTCGGTGCTTCGGCCAATTCGGGGAAAGATTTTGGATTTTTTTTTTAATATCTAATATAAATCAATTATATATTTTTATATATAACATACAAATAATAGAAAAATTAAAATAAAAAATACATTTATAAAGTTATTTCTTTGCCAGCCAAAGCAGACCCAAAACAAACTCGAAGCCGTCTGAATTTGACCAAAGCAGCCCGAAGCGGTCCGAATATGACCGAAGCGAAGCAAATTTGATAACATTGATTTCAACCCTCAACATCTCATACAAAGGGCAAGCCACGGAGAAAAATAAAATAAAACAAGAAAAACGAAAAAGAGGGCCAGGCCCAATCAGTCACTGTCATGGCCCAGCCCCAGCCTACTCAGGCCATGGTTGCTTGGCCTTGGCCCAGCCCTAGGACCACATTTTGTAGCACATGCCCTAGTTTTTCTAGGCCAGGCTGACCGCGTGATGCCAGTCCACCCAGCCCATTGCCACCCCTACATATACTCAATGTCGGGTATGCTATGTGAACTTCATTTATGCAGATGCTCTTTCTTTACAAAGAGGTCGGCCCATAGTTAGGACAATGACCTTGCAAAGTGATAGTTTAATCAAAATCGACTTATTGTTAATTGATCAAATTAGCACACGCAGTAAAGGAGAGGGACTATTAGTAGTAAATGAAGAACATATGATCTAAACTGTCCACGTTGTCATTCCTGCTATGAAAGTAGGAAAGAGGCTATCTTCCCTCCATTGGCTAAATATCAACATTTGAAGGAACAGTTAAAAAAAGGCTACTTTATTCCCAGGAAAACATTTCCAAGACATGATATCGATCAAAAGAAACTGATCTCCTAAGAAATTCTAAAGAGGTTACCAAAGATGGGATAATTCCATGGACCCAGACCCGATCCAAGAACCGACAGGTATACCTAAATGGGCCTGGGTATGGGTCCAAGTCTAACACTCACAGGTAAGGTCCAAACCTAGTAAGTGATACCCAAACAATTTCGGGTCAATGTATGACTATATCCGATCCAACAGGTACCCAGACCCGTATTTATTATATATATTAGAAGACCCTCCTTACAAAAGAGACCTATACATATGGAGTTCACAGCCTTCTCCGACCTCTTTTCTAGAGGTAACACCCCGGCAACTCTATCCAATTCTTTGATGTGGGATTAATCGCACAGTAACCCTACAAGAGAGATTTTAACATTAAATCTGGACTGTGAAGCACCTTAGTATCATTGTTATCTTGCCATGTATGGGCAATGCAAGATAGAGGCCAGCCTTTTTTCTTAAAAATGAAGAGTTATTTTTTCGTTTTCATGTACCAACTACTTATGGCTGCAAAGCTGTCTTTTTGACTCTTTATCTCTAAGACTAGCGTTTTTTTCCTTGGAAATAACACTTCGTCAGCCAGCGTGGGTGGGATGCTTACCACTTTCAAAAAAATTTAATGCACCGAAAGAAAATCTAGAGAGAGAAAATGCGTAGGATATATCCTACATCGAAAAGGTCAATAAATTGAAGGGGGTATAAGAACTACAAAATGGGTGGGTTGGTTGGTGGGCTCAAAATAAAAAACCTAAGGAAAGCGGGCGGGTGCGTAAGTGATATATATCGGGTATGGGTCTGGGTTCTGCTGGGCCAACCTATTGCCACCCCTAGGTATAATACAGGTTGAGAAAACATTTTCTTGAGGAAAATTTTAAGAGGAAAATGCTTGTCTGACACGTAAATCAAAATAAAAAACTTAGAAGGAAAGCCTATCTAGGTCCGGGAACTATATTTTTGGACCGGGTACGAAATTACCTGTTGAGTTTAGGTCCGGGTCCACAAGTGACATTGAGTATGGGTACTGTATTTTTGGACCTGTTGGGTTTGGGTACAGGTACAGGTCCACAAGAGATATAATGGATACAGGTCAGGGTTCAGCTGGCCCAACCTGTTGCCACCCCTAGGGATAATACAGGTTGAGAAAACATTTTCTTGGGAAGAAATTTTAAGAGCAAAATGCTTGTCTGACACACGTAAATGCAAACCTGAAATCCATGGAGTGATGAAAATCAAAAGCTTCAATAGCCTTCTACATGTTCAAAAAAAGCCAGCATGTAAACTGCTTTAATAAAGCTTACCCGCACACGGGCATGCAAATTTCATTTCAAAGTCAGAATATCTAAATTTTACACTCACTGGGAAACCCCATTGTGGTAAGAGTTTTTTTGATATAAAAAACTTGAAAGTAAAAGAAAAAACAAAATTTTCTCGCATCGTGTGTGTGGAGTCGAGAATTGCCAGAGTCCTATTTATACCAGCCCGCAAGGATGTAACGCAGCCAAAAACAGAATAGACATGCCAAAGCCTGTTCAAACAAAAAGGTTCTCTGATATTCAGTGGATATAAGGGAACAAATACCGTGATATCAGAGGATTGAATGAAAAGCACTGCTATGCTGCCATGAATAACCGGTAAATCACACTGTTGATACAAGTACATACCTGGAAAACAAGAAGTCGGATGCAGAGTGATTTCTCCGAGCATCGACCGAACAAATTCAGGAATAAGTTTACAAGATTCCAGTCTTTTGTTCCAGTTAGAAGCCTTGTTTGAGGATCAAACCTGCAAATTGCCAGGATTCTCACTCTTGGAAGAAACTTCAATCAAATATTTTATCTTTGTAAGAATGGCATGTGAAGAAATATTGCTGCATATGCCTATCAATAATTACAATAGCAACAATTGGATACAGAGAAGGATTAATGTTTCATTAATTCAATCAGTATCTACCTAGGCAGCCGATGACGTGGACATGGTATAATCTTGAAGAGCTGCCAAAAACAAAACTTGTTTGGGAGTTAGAAGTACAAGGAACAGAGGAAGTTGATCTCAGCAAACTCTTTTTGGAAAATTGTTTTATGCGGGCTGGACCATTTCTACATATGCGGTCCAGAAACTGTAAAGCATCCATCTTAAAGATGGATGCAAGTAGGTGTTCCGTCTAAAAACAATGGAAACTTGTTTTCTTACAAGAATCATTATTTCTAGTTTTTAACATTTATTTATTTTTTCATATTCATGATCTCCATGTTAGAGATTACATGTCCTTAAAAATTAAGTCTTAAAATCCATCTCAAAAATAGATTTATTAAGAGGCCCGTATTTCTACATATGCGGGCTTGGCCGCATAGAAACCGGGTCCTTTTCTTTTTCTTCTATTCTTTTGGCTGGTGATTTAGTGATTTCAATTTTCTTCTCCTTTATCATCAACAAAACTGAAATGCTTCATCATAAACAATAAAGGATGAGTTAATACCTGAGGGCATGAATAAAGGAAATTCAGAACTTGAGGAAGGAAGAAGAGCAAAAGAGTCTCACTGCAAAAAAAAAAAAGAATATCATTGAAAGGTTGACGACTCAAATGGGGCTCTCACGTAGTTAATACTGAGAAAGTTAATAGACATGCACCATATCACTCTGGAAAAGATAAATACACATGATCAAGACATGATGCAGGGTGCAATGCTAGAACAGCATTGGCAATCTCATTATGTTTGCCATAAAGATCACCATTACAGTTTCTATAGTTTGGAAACTAATGCATGAAAAGGTCCATAAGCACCAAATTAATATCATAGAAACAAACTGAATAAAGCATTTAAGAAAAGTAAAACAATCTAGAACAAACATTTACAGATAACCAAATTTGCAAATATGATCCAACGACCTTCTTTTCTCTCTTTTTCTTTCGGTAGTTGAGTGAGAACTATTAATTGAAATTGTGAAAAGTGGCCTGAAATGGAGGTAATGATCATATGCATGCCAGAAATTCTGCAAGGAAAATTCGCAAAGGTAAAATGCAGACAGTATTTTGGAGTCCCTGAGTCAAGCTCAGGCTCCATTCCACAAGCTTCCAAATCAATTCAGAACTTAGATTACTTGAATTGGCAATTTGGAAGGGCAAAGGTCAGTAGTTTGCAACAAACATATGACTATCTAAAATATTCCATATTTCTTCTGTTATTCTTTAAGAAAGAAAATTCACCATGATTCAATAGACTGTCATTAGAACAATTATGTAAACCAAATCAAGAATAGATTCTATTGCTTGCTGGTCATGCAAGAATTGGATGGTTAACATTCAGGTTTGCAAGAAAAAAGGGCGAGAACTCAAAATTTTGGGATTATAACATGATGCAATCAGATCTGTGCTGTATGGATCAATAGCCACCACATTTGCTCCACACCACCAGCGTAATTTGTGGTCGACATGATAAGGAGAACTTTTTCAGAAGTCATATGATAATTAATTTTGTATATGAAGTCTTCAATGAAAGATTATCAGCTTTGGCAAATGATAGTAGGCATTTAGTTGAACTATAAGAATAGGAGGAAAAATTTACGGCACATGGATCGCAGGATAACCAAATCAGAGTTCCTAAGCCATGCAATTGAAATCATTATTATAAAATACCAAGAACATCTGTCAACTAAGTATCTCTTAACCTTGCAGTGGTATCACAAATTAGTCTAGCATGTGCAATAATATAAAGTTTCATAGAAATGAATGCCGTATTGTAAATGAACGAGACAATAAAAGGAAATTTACCTGAAATGGCCTAGTATACCAACTACGGCCATTGTCATTCCAGCAAAGTAAGTGTATGTATCACCAACGAAAACTGATGAGGGATACCTAATAAATCAGGATAAGAAATGACGATGAGATATTGTTCTCTTTTTGTATCAACTAAAATGAGAGGTGGTTCAAAGAAAGACACTGAACAAGTGGTGTTGGCTCATTACCAGTTGTAAGAAAGCAAAGCAAGTGAGGTCGCAATAAATGGTTGTACAAGGTAGATAGAAAATGCATGAGCCTGCTTGTACTCAGGGTCTGAAGACACTCCAATTTGCATGACATTATGTATTAAAATCTGTCACCAAAACACATTAGAATATTGTCATAGCAGCACCAGAAACAGTAATAGGATATCAGGAAGGAGGACATGAGGAAAGTAAATACTATGATTCAATGAACTATGGAAAAACCATGACTCATTTGGTCATCATTGTCCACGGAAATGGTGTCAAATTGCAGGACCTACCGGGAGGGCAATGTCACATTTTTGTATGTTTCAGTCTCTTCAAATCACCATCCATAACTCAAAAGGATGGTGAAGAACAAATGGACTATGGTTTTTCCCTAGTCCATGACATTGTACTGTACTTTCCCAACTAAAGACAGTTTTCCAGTCAAAACTTCCATAACTTTGATCGAGGTATAAAATCTTCTCACCGCAGCTGAAATAACAATTGATTGCCCAACTTCAAGGCCATTCAGCCCTGCATGAATATTGATAGAATTTGTACAAAATACTGCCAGGAGACCCATATATAGTTTATAAATCCACCCTGTTCACACAGAAGTCAGTTAGACATTTGCTTTTCAGAATATTTGACTTTAGAAAATTGCAAGGCCAACCAGGGGCAAAAACAGAATTCAACAACATTCTTCCAATAGAGCAAGGACAAACAAAGACGCCATAGCCAAGCCGACAGCCTGTTAATTAGAAAATCTAGCAACTTCCTATGTTAAGGCATCCACAGCCAGTTTTCCTTTGCACCAAGTAAAATTGTAAGAGATCTGTATGTTACAATCTCATTAAAATTTGTCCAAACAGCATTCCATTTACAAGTGGCAGTTAGACTACCGAGTCTCCCAGTGAATGACATTCTTTAAGCAGCTTCGTCCTCAAGTGAAAGGTCCAGCTGACATCAAACAGTTCCAGGCCTCCAACAGGGCCGTAGCCTGGCAGAATTCATGACTCCAGTAAGCCCCGAAAAAGCGAGCAAACAGAGCCCCAAACTACTCCTAGACATACCACTGGCACCAGAGAGGCCCAGGAATGGTCGAAGTTTAATTTGGTGACCCACATGTAGGAGCCACCATAGATTTGACCTAGAAACCACTCGTCAGCCTAGAGCTTCGAATGGATCCCCAGTTTAAAGTGAAATACGTGTAGGAACATCCCACAAAGTCCTTATGATTGTGAGCCGCCATGCTGGACCTAATATTTCCTTCAAAGCAGCTACTACCTTTTGTTTACTGTAAAAATTTCTCAGGTTCCATTCAATCCATGAGGACCAAATTGCAGACATCACAGTGGCCCTCGAAATGCATAGCTCTGCTGCTGGGAATGGTGGTTAAAAGTAGATAGAGAGCAACTGTTGGGTTTCTTGATGTCAAACCCATTTCCCACTAAAATATACTGAGAATGAATGCCATACTTCGACAGCCACCAAGCAATGAAGGAGCTGGCGGATTATTGATTCCCCTGACTTCTTGCACATCTCACATCAATTGGGTAAGGAAACCACTCTCCCTTGTAGTTGGTCAATGGTGAGTGCCTTCTTAGATATAACCAGTGTATTGAAGGCTTGAATCTTCAGGGTGAACCAGGGTGGCCGAAGCTTGCAAGCAATGACAGGCCTGCTGCAGGCAGATGTGGATTACCAAATACATCAATGACACTAAGAAAATGCCTGACGGGATTGGGGTCCATAATAGCTTGTCCAAACCCTCCCAAGGAATAAATTGTCTGCTTAGGAGATCCAAATGGGCCACCAAATCAGGGACCTACTGATCCCTAGGAATAAATTGTATAATATGGCTTATAAATCAGTATTATACAAGGGATGAGAGGGTGTGTGGGCAAATAACCTAAGTGGCTTCCCATTCTCCCTTTTTTCAATGTGAATCTCCTCCTCACCTTCTCTCTCTTCTATATCTTCCTACTCTAAGCCTCTTCCTCTCTAAACCTTCACCTTCTTTCTTCTTTTTTCATCTATTATTTTTCCTTTATTTTTAACTTGGTATTAAAACAAGAGACTTCAGTATGGTTTCTTGAAACCCTAATGACGTGACGTAACTGAAAGTCCTTCATCAGCTGTAGGGTCATAAACCCTAAATCTGAAAACAAGGAATGTAAACTCTGGTTCCAAAGCTACTTTCTATCCTTCTTCGAGTTTTTAATGTTGGAATAGAAATCCTAGATCTGTTTTAGAAGGTTTGAAGGTTTTAAAATCTGTCATTGGACCCTTTAAACATGTTGCACCATTGTTTTGGAGTTGTGACACTTATTCATTATCAAGATCCCTCGTATGGGTGGTCGCAGATCCCTACAGGAAGTGAATTTGAGTGGCTGGTTATGTCAATCAATCTGTTCTTTTGGCGTGTCAAAGTAGTGTTGTAGTCGACTTGTCTAATATTAGTGATTTTGACCACCCATCTACGAGCTCCAGCACTCCAGGTATAACCTTTCATATGGGTATCCATGGAGATAACCATGGACAGTAGATTACAATTGTCAAACTTGATCGAACAAATTATTTAGACTGGTCATAGTCCACTAATACATTCGTTGGTGGTAAAAGGATACTGGGATACACCAATGCCAAGATTATTGAACCAAAGAAAAGGATACCTCACATGTGAAGTGGGAGACTGAAACTCTGACCGAACTGTCTTGGTTATTACACACGAACCATCAATTAGTTCCTGTTCCTTCAGACTATGAAAGGAATTTGGGATTTTTTTTTTCTTTTTTTGAAGCTGATTTTGGGATTCTATATACTAAATTTACTCACAAAGCAAAAAATGGCTCGAATGTCCCAATTGAGACAAGATATTTCCCATCTTTGACAGGGAAAGCATTCTCTTGCAGCATATTTTTCCTTAACTTCGTAGCATGTGAGAGGAGTTAGACCACTATCAGATGTTTCAGCATGCATTTGCATGTACGGAAGATGGGGAGTGGTAAATGCAGTTTGTGGAACAAAATCATATTTTTGAGTTCTTGGGTGGATGGAACCCTGAGTCGAGTCTGCCTGCGTTCAAATACTCAATAGGGGTAATCTTCCATCACATAACCACATGTCTTCCTTTGTTCAAAGTGCGAAAAGTAGAAAAAGTATTATGTTGCCTGCTCAAGTGATCATTCTGCCCTTGCCTTAGCCTTATTACCTAAGAACAATCCAGGTGGGCATTAGAAAGTTGAAAAAGGGGAACGTAACCAAGGAGATAAAAGTAGGTTAAAGTGCGATCACTGTGGAAGAAATGGTCATCTAAAGGAAGCTTGCTGGGACCTAGTTGGCCAGCCAACCAAATTTAATCGTCCAGGACAGTATAATGCTCATAATGCTTCATCCACGGGAGGATTAGCAGCTAGTAATACTGACAAACCATTGCCAAATGCAATCCAACCTCCACTTTCTATTATGTAGGAGATGATATCAATTCCTAAAGAGGATATCGAGAGCCTTCACAGGTTGCTTGCCCAGTTAGATAGCCCATCGACTACTTCAGCTTCATCTTTTGCTTACTCATGTATGGAAAAAGTTTATATAAGGATGCAACCTTATAATGTAGAACTATGGATGCACCTCAAAAATCCATCGGAAAAAGTAGTTTTAATGTTGAAAAACCCTTTGATTGATCATCTCGACATCGAGATGCATGACCATGAATAAAAAGATTTTAAGTCTTAGAAATAGTGCATTTTACAACATATTTTCTACACCATCCATTTTCAAGATTTTCATATGTGTATAGATTTATTTGATTTTAACCATTTTTGAAATTTAAAATTTTATAATTAGATATAAAAATAGATGTTGAGATAATCGTAAAAACATATTACATCAAAATTATATACCATGATAAATTTGAAGGTGCACCTTACCTCTACAACTACAGATGCATCCGTATGCCAACTGCACCCCTCATGTATTAATCCATCTACTCATCATGTCTCTCTTAATTTCTATAGTCAACCCTGGATTATTGATTATGGAGTCTCAAATCATATGACCGTTATGTCTCCCTTGTTTTATTCTTATTTTCTTTCTTCTAGTAGAGACAAAGTTAGGATTGTGATGGGTCGTTTTCTTCTATTGCTGGAAAAGGAACTGTAAATATTTCTCCTCAATTGTCATTGTCATCAGTTCTTCATGTTCCATTTCCTATGAACTTTATGTTAGTTAATAGCATTACCAAGAGCATAAATTTGTGTGCAATTGTTTTTCCTTCCCACCGCCATTTTAGACCCTGGATACGAGGAAGGCAATTATCAGTAGTCATGAAACTGGTGGTATCTGCATTCTAGACTTGCCTACTACTACTCAAGCTCTTTAGTCCAACACTAATATTAATAAACATTGAATGCGGCAATAACATCTCCAATTGGGTCATTTGTCTTTTCACTCATTGAAAGTTTTGTTTCCCAAGTTGGTTAGTTTGACCAGTGTAACAAGGTTTCAATATGAAGTCTGTGAACTCAAAACATTATAGACAATGTTAAAAGGAGCGTAGGGACCTGCCTAGGCAGTTTGGGGACCTGGCTGCCTATACAGGCACACATGAACAAGAGCAGGTAGGGACCCCCAACCCCAACCCCACCTCCACCCCAAAAATATATTTTAAAAAACAAAAAGAATTAGGGAGATCTTAGGGCAGCGGTTTAGGCCTCATGATTTTTAGGGAAATTTTAGAGCCCCAAACCCCTCGTGATAAAGAAAAAAACAAATATTAAAGATACAGAGAATTGTAAGACACATCAAATTGTAGAAAACTAGAAATAATACACAAAGTCAAAAGGGATGTTACTCAGCCAACTGCCATGCATCAAATCACATAACTTCAAATAAGATAGAACATAATCAATATAAATAAGATCAGGTTTTGGATATCAAATATTCACAAACTGGAAAATATTCCATCTCCACACATATAGAAAATATCAAAAAACTAAAACAAAAATAATAAAATATCACAGCATCATACATTATACAAAAAAAGGACTTTCGTATCACACATTGTTCAATTTTTTAATTCCACTAAGCTTTACATAAAAACAAAATCAATATTGGTTCAATTTCATCATCCAAACCGGGAAATAATCACAAAACATTTCAATCTTTCAACTACAAACATATAAATATATCATAAAAGGAAAAAAAAAAAATTAAAAGAATGTCATATGATTAAAAACATAATACATTATACCCAAAAAATTCAAAAACCTTATTCCAATATGATAATGCCCAAACCTTGTCTATTCGGTCACCAAAAGTTCTCTAATTCGATAACTTGAAGCTCCGAAAAACTAACACCGAGTATGCCCTTTGATTTAGCAAGAAATTGAAAAAATCGAAATGATTTGGGTTTTTTAGAAAGTTTTTCTCTCTCCAAATTTCAGTATTTTAGAGAGTTTTTCTCTCTCCAGATTGAATGATTTGGGTTTTGGGGACCAGAATGTCCTCCCAAAAGCCTTTTCCCCCCTTTTTAGGGAGGGATGGGATGGGGTGGCAGTGGCAGTGGCAGTGGGAGTGGGGGATGGGGTGGCAGTGTTTGGGCCACCTTGCATTGAGGCAGCACCTAGGAGGGCGCCCAAACACATGATGCCTAGGTGGCCCACCTAGGTGCCGCTCAGGTGTTTCGGCCTAGGCGGCCGCCTAATTTTAACTCTTTTTTACCCAGGAAGAATAAAAACACTGCTCTTTTTGCCATTGTGCATTCTAATGCATCGGGGCCCTGTCCAATTACAGCTATTTTTGGCTATCGGTGTTTTGTTTCTTCTATGGATGATTTCTCTTGATGTAACTAGATCTACCTTATGAAGACCAAAGATGAAGTTCCTAATATCTTCATGAGATGATCCATACTCAATTTCAACTAATACTAAGGCACTTAGATTTGACCACGGTGGGGATTACTGCAATGGTGAGTTGCTGTGAGGAACACGGAATAGAACACCAAAATTCTTGCTCATACACACCACAACAAAATAGTATGGCTCAAAGGAAGAGAAGGCACCTTTGGGAGCTTGGCCGTGCTCTTCTCTTTAAGCATAAATGTACCCCAGAAATTCTAGTCGGAAGTACTTGTTCCATCTTATCTTATCAATTGTATGTCACCCCGTGTTCTAGACTATAAATCTCCCTAAACAATTCTCCGCCTGATGATCCATTGTTTATTAATCCCCATAAGTATTTGGTTGTGCTTGCTTCACTCGTGTCCTTGGGCCTACAAAGTTGGATCCTAAATCTGTAAAATGCATTTTTCTTAGTTTATTTGTCCACCGGAAAGGGTTACAAACAATGTTACATGGATACTGACATAGGTGTTGATGTCTGTAAGTGTCTAGTACATTTGTCTAAAACCCAGTATAGCTAGACACGTTCGTAAAGTTAATTTTTATAACTTTTCTAAGAAATACCACATACAAACATAAGAGGAATACAACTCAAAACTACTTCTAGACAAGACATCTTATAGGGCATGTAAAATGTACATTCCTAAACATAAATTCGTCATGAAATTCCTTGCAATAGAAAATACCGTATCAACTTATCAACTTTCCATTTGTTTGGGAAGAAAAGGTGATGAATGACGAAAATATAGACATCATCAACCTTGCTCAAAGTTTCAAAGAGAAACAAATTCATAATCATAATAATAACCAATAATAATAAAAAACCTCAGAATAGATCATAAATTAGCATAGTTAGCAGCCACAGTCATAAATTAATGGATTTTACTGCAGTTAAAAGCTTTTTAGATGGATAAGAATTACCAATCACCCTTTTTCTAATTTTGAAAGCCGAATTTTCAACCCTCCATAAACAAAAGCTAAAGGTAATTGACTACATTTGAGTTGCCACAGGAATTGTCACCTAAATCCAATATGTCAATCCCAATGTATGGAACCAGAGGCTTTGGAACTATAATGGTTGTATGCCCAGCATATGCCATTAACAAGGGAAGAGCCGCAAAAGAGGGCAAAAGCAACTTCCTGTTCTTCCCAATAAACAAAAACAAATTAATTTGAGAAACCAAATACACTGAGACTTCAGTAGTTGACACAATCAAAAACTTCAGTAGAAATGAACCAACAGATTATGGTATCTAAAAATAGAACAGAGCTTAGTTTGGCCACCCATGTTTTTAGCTAGTAGTGCCAGCTACATTTGTGGGCCAGAATAACAAACAGGGAGATTACTAAAATATGGGTGGACAAACTAGCCCCAAAAATAAATCGTATGCAGAGCCAAACGATCATAACAAGTTATCCGAGGACTTACACTCTCCAAGGAATATCTAGGACATCATCAACAAATCCAAGAAGTATCATGAAGCAAATCGATGCTAATGCTGCATTGTATTCAACAAGCCACTGCAAAAGATGAATTTTGCATTTTTCAAATTACAGATTATTAAAACCCCCACAAAAGATTTACAAAGTAGATAATCCATCCTTTGAATATCAAAAGCAAGGGCATTATTAAAATATATTTAATTGGAAAACAAACAGAGCCAATAAGAATAGCTGAGATGATGGAAATTTTGGAAGACTCAAAATTGTAAGAAAGAATCAAACCAATTTTCCTACTATAAATAGTGCAAATGCCAATGTCAGCAAATGAACCATTCTAAGAATCACCGAGATCCCAGCCATGCCAAACAATTGTTTGCCTGTTTGTATATACATGAACATTAACTTTTCCTATAAAGAGGTCACTTGAATCAAATCCAGTAGTGACCACAAAATTGAGACTCAATGTGCACAATATACCATCATATAATTAAGAAGCATAGGATGGATATGCGATGAGAAAGAAACTCTAATGCATCACAGGAAGAATCAAGAAGTTGAAGCAATCAGCTTTTGGCAACTAAGGGCATATGTAGGTCTCTGAAGAAATTTGAGAGAATTTGAAACAAGAAAAGAACACTAGGTACCAGAAAATAAGGCTAAAAAAACTTAATGGGACATTGACAGATGGTCGATCCACAAGATCGCCAATGTTGGG
The DNA here is from genome assembly GCF_054954075.1 of Amborella trichopoda. Taxonomy (NCBI): domain Eukaryota; kingdom Viridiplantae; phylum Streptophyta; class Magnoliopsida; order Amborellales; family Amborellaceae; genus Amborella; species Amborella trichopoda. The sequence continues at coordinate 9,698,358 of NC_142339.1, forward strand.
AGGAGAGGTACCTTTTTCAAGTATAGTTGTTGCAGGAATCAGAGGTCTCAAAGGGACTGGGGTTCTTTCATGATTTCTATCCAGCAAACTGGGCATTTAGATCAGTTTCAAAATTAGATTATCTGACAAGAACAAAACTTTGCGGAGGAAGAGGTTTGGCTGCCAGTCATCCCAGTCATAGAAACAAAGCCCAACCCAGGAGTCCCACACTAGTAGTGACCTAGGTTCTAATGCATTATCAGAACTTCTAGATAGCGTGGAAGAGGATAGATTGGAGCTTTCCATGAGTTCCATGAGAGGAGCAAGATCAAAATATTCTGAAATGCTATGGTTATCATGTTGGTGTGGAAAGTTCAAGGGTGGAAAATATTGAGGACTTCAGGAATATCAGCCTAGTGGAGAGAGTATGTAAAAGTATAATTACCCGAATCGCGTTCCAACGTCATGATTCCAGTTCGGAATTGAGATTCCACGGTTCCTAGGATGAAATACGAAACTGGAAGATAGGAATCATGTTTCCATGAGCTAGGATGAAACACGAAACTGGAAGATAGCAATCATGTTTCCCAATTTCATGGAACTTGTACTAGATTATTAAAGATTGGAATCTAGATTCCATATCACAGATTCTGTCATTCATAGTTGCCATAACAACGCGATTCAACGTGTGTGAGATATTGATTCCAATTTTTTAGGAATCGAGAATTCATGTTGTTTGGAAGCGAGTTACATGTGATCAAAAGGAAACAATTCTTAGATGCACCAAACAATGTTTCGATCAACATCGAATCAAGTTCTAATGACACGGAATCAAGACTCAAACACAAATGTTGAATGAAATACATTCACAAAATGTATGTTGCAGGAGGAGCTCCAAGAACCGATTCTTACCAGAGGAGTTCTAGTAACCCTTTCATATCACGTTCAATTTTTTACAAGGTTAAATACACATGATTTTGGTTTCAAGACTGTGATGTTGTGAGAGCCAAAAAACCTTAATAAACTTTCAAGATGAATCCATGTACAATAATCGCTGCCAGGTTACCCAATGGATTTCTTAATCTATAAATCACAAAGTGGGTGGCAGTCTCACCTCAAGGTAAGATGTTTGTGTGGCAGCCACACCTCAAGGTAAGACATTCACATAAGATGCTTGCAATAACCAAATGATTATTATTGATCATTTACTGTACCAAGTAAATGATTATTTCTTTCAACCACATAAAGTGCGATATTTGAAACACCAACCCCCCCCCCTTCCTTTTCTCTCTCTCTTTTCTGTTTTTTGAGGTTGGTCACTAGGTTCAATAGGTCACGTCCCCAAAATCTGGGGTACTCATAGCTTGGGTCACATCCCCAAGATTTGCAGCTCCCATGGGAGTAGCAAATCTTTTCACTTTGACATACAACCTTACAATGTCCCTAATTTAAGTAGTTCGGTAATCTTCTAAATACACACAAATACATAGAATGTATCTATGTGTGTGTGCCTATGTTTAGAAAGTCAATCTGCACGATTGAGTTTGCCACTTTCTTGGTGACGTACTGACATTACAAGTATTTCTTGCTTTTACTCTTTGAATTCTTCAATTTTAGATCATTCTAATGTATTTAAATATGCAAAAGACAATTATAAATATTTTATTATTCATTATTATTATATTATAATCTAGAGGATTTCTTCACAAAAGAAATAAAAGAAAACACCAACTTCCCAATTGACTTGCAATTCAAGCCATTCCATGGTCTGAATTTTGACTCATCTTCAAAATCAACATACTTTATTTGAGAGCATGAAATGTGCATTTTGAGATTAAAATTCAACCGCCCTCATAAAATTCTCATACTGCATACTTTGTCCAAGATGAAATGATAGCAATTCCAGGGCATCCAACAGTTAAGTGGACCTAATGTAACCCCAATGCTGGCATATCAGCAACATTTTCATTTTCAGCTTCTTTAAGAGTTCAAGACACAACATACTTCCAAAATCAGTCAGTATTGATACATCAAAACCAACTTGTTTTTTTGTTTTCCTTTATCATCTACCAAAATGCTCATGTTTTACAAATTCTACTCTAAACAGGAACTATCATTATGGAAATCAATTTGCAACATCAATTCTCAAAGAACAAGTGCATCATAAATAACAATTCACTTCATAGCAAAGGTCCAGTGACTTTATGCATACATTGGAGTCAGCTTCAAAGTTGAAGTGCTGGAACAATATCGTAACAATCAAGTACACAATTCCAATAACGATGCCTAATGACTCAGGCCTGCAAATAATCCAGAAGATATTATTATGGCAAATTATATGACCAAGACTTACAATATTATCCACAAACAATGAACAAGCTTGTAAACCTAACAAGACATATGGTGAGATGCATTCATAATTTATATCATGCTCATCTTTTTTGGATAGGTACAGTATACTTATCTCATTCCAAATATTCTAGTTTTGAACAGAAAACAAGATGCTTTGCAATAGCACCATAAAGAAGTAACATTATATCATTTAGGAAACATTTCATAGAATATAAAGTTCCCCTAAGAAAGCTCAAATACACTAATGCATTCGCTAAAATGATAGATAACTCTTTCCCCTAAGAAAGCTCAAATACACTAAGCACTCACTAAAATGATAGATAACTCTTCCATAGAGCTCATTAATATCCAAACTCATTGGTTTACCCCATATATCTGAGTGGCCACAACTTGAGAAAAAGAAATCGTAATAAAAACAAAACCATCCATTGAAATTCTCTGTTTGTTTGAAAAAGATGACTGGCCAGTTCCATGTGTCTAACCAAAAAAATCCTTTCTTCTTCCAATTTTTGTCTTCCATTCATTCTCAATGAATCTTTCTTCTCCCAATTCCTTCCATTCTACCCAATGACCTATAATAATTTGGAAATCTGGATTGGCTAATTGTTCTCTAATGGCACCTACTCCAGTAGATATTTCTCGATTTCTAAATAGATTGAAGCAATAGGCAGCAAACAAAAGTGTGATTTTGTATTTCCAAGATTGGATTTCATATTAGAATGAACCTCATAATCATAAGAACGTGGATTTTTTAGCTATGGGCCTAGCCAAACAAAAACTGTGATAAGTTTATAGGTCCCTGGCTCGGATCTGAAGGTTTCCTCTCATCAAGCTCAAGTAGTTCAACCAAATAAAGGTGTTCAAACTCCCAAATTTACTTTTGAGAAACCCACAGCTATTCTGTTTTCAAGTTCTTGAGAAGGCCAATCGACACTTCATGGATTCATCTCTTCTCCTCAATGACTCATTCAATTATGACAAAGAGAAATTATTGAGTTGTCTCCTTCCCTTCTAATGGAGAATTCCCATAAATTAAAGGAATGCTTTGGAATTGAATGGGATTTACTTGCCTATTTATCACTCAATTTGATCTTTTAGGTCTCTACTTCGCCTCAACAATTATGCCATGGTGTCCCTTGAAGCATAAATGCAATGCATAGACTCCTATAACCATGTCATATCTACTTATTTGAATAGAATTTCTTTCTAAACTAAAAAATAAATAAAATACAATGGCTGGTTCTACTTCCATGAAAGGCACCTTTTTTTAAGAGGTAGAACTTGAATTCCCTAATGATTGATGCATTACAAAGTCAACCATGGATCAGTTCCTCTCTCACTTGGAAATATTGAACAAACCCAGAATTTTGAGCTTCATCATACTCCTAAGAGACATGTTCAAGCTAGAGGCATCCCAATTCAAACAGAACAACAGTTTTTTATTATGAACCTGTAGAACTGCAATTTCCATCAAATCACACATCACAGTATGTTCCATCTTCTAATTCTTTAAGAGTACTACATGAAATTTTTCACGATATAACAAGGAATATGTTTCAAATACCACACGATTCATTGGATGTAGCAACTTGATGTATCCAATTTGATATCTTCCTATCTAAGAATCAACAAAATCGACTCCGCATTGTTCACAAAATTTTGGGTCTCTTTTTCATCCCTAATGAATAAGTAATTTCGAGAAGCAAAAATTCTACATTTTATAGGGCCAAAGATTCTTTCATAAAACCATCTTTTTCTAGTTTATTGCTTTTGTAATAAAAAGTATAGGGTTTTTGTCACTTCTACAACCATCTATCCATTAAGTAGGATTTTTTTGGCCTAAGCAGTATTAGTTGGGAGAAACTAATCAAATTCAAAGTTCTATAAGAAAAATGTATGATTCATTATCATGCAATGTTTTAAAAAGCGGACCGCCCAACGCCTAGGCATCCGCCTGGGGGGACCAGAAGGCCTCGGTGCCTCGCTCAGGCCTAGGTGGCCAAATTAGACGGGCTGTCCCTAAGCTTCTGCCTAGGCGTCAGGGAACCCGCCTAGGTGGGTGCCCAGCCACGGACTCCCAAGGGCGGAGATGCCCCTCGTTGACGGCATTTTTTGGTCTTCCTTTTAATACTAAATGGGCAAAATTGTGGGTTTTAGGTTCATTTGAAATATAAACCCCATTAGAGCCTATTTTAGAAAGAAAAAAACCTCTAAAAACTAGTTTTTGGGGATTTCCATAGGATCGAAGGGTGTCTCAAAGTCATGAAAAATTGATCTAAGCATCACCCATTGGTATTAGATTTAGTGGACTATCAAACTATGGAGTTATGGCTAATGGAGGAGTGTGTGCTATGTGGACTTGTGTACTATACATTTGATGTGCCCTAAATCCCTAACTCCCATGTGTTATACAGTTATCTTATACTGTTAGACTATAGAGACATTTTTCTTTCTACTGGGCCACCCAGGTTCTGGGTGCCCGCCTAGGTGTTGGGCAGCCTGTATCCCCCAGCCGCCTAGTGTTTTTTGAAACACTGTTATCAAGCCTCCTTCCTGTTAATTTGAAAGTTCTCAAATAAAAGGAAATAATCTCATCCCACACCCAAAAAACATAGTTATCGAACAAGCAATCAAAAAGATTGCTTAGGTAATGTTCCTCCAACAATCATAGTGTAAGCACTTCTTGACAAGCTTTAATATGATTAGATTTATAAGCAATCATCTCTTGGAAAATATGAGTAACACCAAATCCCTCTAGATCCTTCTCCTGCTCTTTGTCCCCCTTGCATGGTCTAAGGGTTTCTTACATAACAAGGGCATAATGTCCATTAGAATGAACATAGATTTTATAATCTACTTGATGAATTAATTTCAACACATAGGGCTTTCCTAATATAATAGGTTGTTCACAATGAAATCGTGTTCTTCCATCAAATATTCTATCTTTTTTGTAAGACTAGTGGGATTATGTGCATTGCACGTAGAATGAAATAAGTGATAAAGTAGATAAACGTGTGAATATGCAATGGATGATACATAGATATGCAACAAGTATTTTAAATCATGAAAAAGCTAACAATAGCTGGGCAGCTATAATGAATAATAAGATAGGTAGAATCCCAGCCGTCAGATCTTCATCGAGTGGTTCAAAATACATATCACTATTTTAATTTTAATTTTATTTTTAAAATTTTGGGTGTAAATACCTAACACTATTGCGCACCATATAAAAATATTAAAAAAATTATTTTCAATAATTTAAAATAACCAAATTACCCCTATCATTTTTCAAGGGTATATTGATCATTTTATATTTTGGAAAATATTTTTTATATATTTTTTAATTGTGTGCCCTATTTTTTAGTACGCATGTCTAAAATTTCATTATAATCCGATTTCTAGAACAAATATTAAAATTCATATAGTGATGATATACATTTTGAACCATATGATAAAGATCTGACGACTGGGATTCCACCTATATTATTATTCATTATAACTTCCCAGCTATTGTAAGGTTTACTCTTTAAATAATTTTTTAAACTCTCCATGAGAGTTTCAAGGGCACATTTATGTGCAAATACACAATCCATAACCAATGATGCTTCAAGGGGTACATGGGGTTTGGGGAAAGAAATGAGATGGGTAAGACTTTTCTAGATTTTGCTATGGCCTACGACCTAGCAATAGCAAACACTTAGATTTGGTGGTGGAATGATGAGGTTCAAAAGGCCATTAGAGAAAAACGATCATGTCATAAAACTTGGCAGTGTGATAGAAATGATCAAAACTTAGAAGTTAGAAGAATATAAAAATGCTAAGAAAAATGATAAATAAATAATAAGTAAAGCTAAACTTAAGCAATATGATAATCTATATAATAAACTTAGAATAAGAGAAAGTGAAAAAGATATCTTCAAATTCGTAAAAATAAGAAAAAAAAAAAATGTAGGGATCTAAACCATAATAAATGCATTAAGAGTGAAGATTAAAAGGTCTTGATAAAGGATGATGAGGTCAATGAAAGGTGGAGAGTCTATTTTCAAAAATTATTAAATGACGAGCAAAATGGGAACCTAGTGGTAGACGGGACTGTTGGTACAAGTGACTATGGAGGTCATAGATACATTAGTAGGATTAGGATGTCAGAAGTGAAAGAAACTTTGAAAATGATGAAGATAGGAAAGGCTTTAAGATCAGATGGTATCCCGATATAGGTCTGGAAGTGCATGGGAGAAATTGGTATTGACTGGCTAACAAAGCTGTTCAACAAGGTAATGAGAACAATGAAAATGCCAGATGAAAGGAGAAAAAGTATTGAGATACCTATTTACAAAGGAAACATACAAAATTGTACAAACTATCGAGGGATCAAGCTTATGAGCCATACTATGAAGCTCTAGGAAAGAGTCACTGAGCAACGACTAAGGCATGAAACGAGTATATCTGAAAACCAATTTGGTTTTATGCTAGAAAGGTCAACAACTGAGGCTATTTTCCTATTTAGAAAACTGATTGGGAAGTTTAGCGCAAAGGAAAAAGACCTCCACATGGTCTTTATTGATCTAGAGAGAGCTTATGATAGAGTACCTCGAGATTTAATTTAGCAGGTGTTGGAAAAGAAATGCGTCTCTAGATACTACATCGACTTGGTGAGAGATATGTATGATGAAGCGGTTACTAGTGTACGAACAGCTAGTGGAGAGACGAGTAAGTTTTCAGTGACAATAGGTCTAGATCAAGGGTCAGCATTGAGCCCGTACCTCTTTGTCTTAGTTATGGAAGACTTAACTAGACACCTACAGGATGAGGCATTGTGGTGCATGTTATTCGCAGATGACAGTTTTGATTGATAAGACCCAAAATGACATCAACACAAAGTTAGAACTTTGGAGTGATGCTCTAAAATCCAAAGGTTTTGAAATTAGTAAGACTAAAACAGAGTATCTGAAGTGCAAATTTAGTAATAATAGGAGTAGAGACGAGGAAGTAGTTAAGATTGACGATCAGGAAGTAAAAAAAAGAACGCACTTTCGATATCTTGGGTCGATAATCCAGGAAAATTGAGAGATCGAGGAAGATGCCACACACAAAATTAGAACTGGGTGGGTGAAGTGGAGATGTGCAACTGAAATTTTATGTGATCACTGCATACCAATAAGGCTGAAGGGCAAGTTCTATAGGACAATGGTGAGACCAGCTTTGCTTTATGGGGTGGAATGTTGGACGGACAAAAAACAATATACCCATGGAATGAGTGTAACGGAGATGAGGATGTTGAGATAGATGAGTGGCAAGATAAGAAAGGATAGAATTCGCAATGAATCTACTTCAGAGAATTTAGGTGTGACACCAATAGGCGATAAAATGAGAGAGAGAAGACTTAAGTGGGCTCGCCATGTGTGGCGCCGACCAAGTACAGCACCTGTTAGGCACAACGAATTAGTTCAAGTGGAAGGACTATAAAGGGCAAGGGGTAGGGCCAAAAGAACATGATTGGAAACAATCAAAAAAGATATGGGGACTTATGGCCTTACTGAGGATATAGCCTTTAATAGAGCAGAATGGAAAACCAAGATTCATGTAAAAGACCCCAATTAATTGGATAAAGGCTAAAAATCCAATAAATACACATGTATAGAGTTATATTTTTTTTACTCCATATTATTATCTAGTGGAATTATTATTTTATTGCATATTATATATTGTATTGGGGTTTACTAAATAATTTCAAATAATAACTTTTTTAAATAATTTTGTGAAGTTTCCGAAGGAGTTTGACAATCCACCAAAATCAACAAAAAAATTATTAATATCTAACAAAGAGAATATAACATACTTTCATAAAAATATATATATAAATTACGATAAAAACTAAATATTCAATCTTAAAAAATGTTAGTGCATAAATTTTTTTTTTGATGATGTTAATTGTTGTATTTAGAGTAAATTAAATACAATGGTGTTGCAGAGAGACTCACACTAAAAAGTACAGTAGAGACTCACACTAAAACTAATGAATTGTGCGACATGGCTAAATGTGAATATGTGACTTAAAGTCTTTGTCACAATTCTTGATTTAATAGATCATTCAATTAAAAAACGAAAAAAATTGTAATAGAACCAACCTCTAGTTGACGAGATTCAACATATTTGACATAAAATAAATGAACATAGAGTTGGATAAGAATGAATGAAGAACAATAAATACTACATGTTACCCTTTTTGAAGCAAAATGAGGGGAGCAAGATTTGGTAAGGAAAGGGAGAGATTTATTGCTATATTTGAAGATCCACAAAATTTTAGGAAGCAATATTGTAGGAAAAATAAACAGGAAGGAATCTCATTTCCTACACTTAAACCAATGTTTTTTTTCTAAGTATATATCACATCTTTTTATAACAATCAACATCTTTACCCCTAGAATTTGGAACATTTTCCGGAATGCATGCACTGTTATCCCTTGAATTTTGAGATTTTTCTTAAAATATGGATGGTAATTTAGACATATTTTTCAGTTACAGAAATTTTATAAAAAATGAGGATCTCCTTATCAAAAAATTACACCGATATCTAGAATTAAAAAAGATAATTTTTAGCCTTAGTCATCTTAATCAAATAATTGAAAGGTTCATTCTTTTAGGATCTCCTTACCAAATATGTCCTTACTTTTCTCTTTCTCAAGATTTTAAGAGGTTTTAAAAAAAGAAACTTTCTCTCTTCCCTAAAGATTCCATGTCTCTCTCTCTTTCCCTACAATCTCTCTAGAGATAGGTTCCCTACTATTCTTGTCTCCACACCTTAACCCTAGTATATAGTTTTATTCAAAACTCAATAAATAGATTATGGCATCAAATGCGCAAATGCCCTGTTCTTAAATTGGGCTTGGTCATACGCCCTTTCATGATACAGAATTCAATAATGTTGAAGCAACCAATGTGAGAGGATGAAAAAAGGAGAATATGCAATCCAAAAACCATCTTTACTTAGAAGTTCAAAAATAGGAATGATCAACAAATTAAAGGTAATCGCAATAATCTCACAAGAAATTACCAAACCCATAAAGGCCACAATGAACCAAAAAAGAAAAACAGTGTGGCGTTCTACTGAGAGATAAGGGATTATCATACATTGTAATGCAAAGAGAGAGAGAGATCAACAACTGTCTCAGTTGATAACCTGTTTAAGGAAGAGCCTGAAGACTCCAACCTGTAGGATTTTTAATAAAGAAAATCTAAACAAAATTTAAAACACATAAATAAAAATTGAATGGATAGAGAAAAATAGAGTGTACCTTGTTTAAAGAATGGCTTTGGAGAGAGCCTGAAGAAAGAAGCATGAATGATGGGAATGAGGGTGGGAGGAAAAAGGAATGTATGATGAGCATTGAAAAAAAAGTCGTGGGATTGGAGACTGGGAGAAGTAAGAGAGAGAAATCATGGAATCAGAGAAGGGGAGAAGTACGAGAGAGGGTTGAAAAAAGCAGGATAAATTTGAGTGGGAAATTTAAGAAAGGAGGATAAGCTTTAATTACAAAGAAATCTATATACTTGCCCAAAAAAAAAAACATAGAAATCTATATCCAAATTAACTAAAAGATTTACCAATAGGATGAGTTCCAAAAGAATGGAAAATACTGCATTATAGGTCTACCCAATAAATGATAATAAAATACCACCAAATAACTATTAACGTGATATAATTTTAAAAAATGGAAAGCATAAGAAGTTCCTAAAACTTTCACCAAAAGCACCTAAAAATTTGAGAAAATATATGTACGAGACAAATACACATTCATGTGAGATATATTTTTCAAAAATATAAAACATCTAAAGTTTCTAAAAAATCTCACCTAAAGCTCTTAAAATTTGGGATTTTTTTTGCCTTTCTAAAACCTACTCCCTGAATAATACCCTAACTCTAACACTCCTTACCATATCTTCTCTCTCATCTTAGGGTCCCCTTTTATTCTGCTAACATGTGTCCACCCCTTAACTCTGGCTTAATAATGTAGTATGGATAAAATAGTCATGAATATGATGTTTGGTTTCTGACTTCATATAAAAAAGGCATCTCGAATTCTCTTGCTCATATCTCTCATCAAAGGGTGTTATTCTATAATGTCTATTCAACGAATCTCCCGCAAACCCCAGCGAGTATTCCAACATCTGTCCTACATGCATTGGTAAAGTTATTCCTAATGTGTTGAAACGAATATCAACTTGTGTTCCATCCTGCAAATGATCTTCCCCTTTTGTTGGGTTATAGCTGAACCCCTAAATTTAAACTGCTTGAGGCTCCAGCCCAGTTGCTACAATCCATTTCTCAGACCAAGAAAGCATAACTGCTTAAAACCACATATCAGAATTCACTAACGCTCGATTCACATCATTGCTCTCAACAAAAGGAGTGAGGAAAGTTCCAATAGAGAAATACGATAGGGTCTAAATGCCTTGAATATCCATACGCTCCCAAGCAATAGTGAGGAATTACTGATGGACTCAGACTGGAACCACCTATGCGTCTTGATCTTGAATATCCTGATTCAAAGCCAAGAGTTTCCTACTACATTACCATAAAGTATGTATCTCTACTAGGAGATAAATGAACCATTTGTTCCTCTCTGTCTCTCGGATATTCCACAAAATGAACTTCGTATAGATCCCCTATCACCAATCCTTGCATGAATACCTAAGGATCTGATAAGTCCAACATTGATTCCTTCGGACATGTCAATTGAGAAAATAAGTCCATATTGACTAGGATGGATATCTTGTATGCAAAAACTAGAGTTCCCTTGTCAATCCTCTAGGACAAAAATAACTTAATTCTCATCCATGAACTATTTGTGTGAATGGATCAGTTCAATCCAAAACTTGAGATAAATCATGAAAATGAAAAAGCATTTAAAGTGGTTGTTAATAAAATTCAAGTTACCAAATTCTGAGAAGTCAGTATCCATTTATGCTTAATAGCTCAACATATAGTTCCTCGAACTACATATTCTAAATGAGCCAAAGCCAATTCAAATTAATCATGTAAGATGTAACAGATCGGCTATAGAACAAATAAGTTTCTTTTTTTGTCAAGTGATTCATATCGAGTGTAACCGTCCCGAACTTCATTCCAATCAAATGACCAGTAGCAACCAATACATCTTGTGGTAATAAAAATGTATTGTTCTGATGTACATCAAGATTCAATCTCTAGTTCATATTTTGTTGACCATTGCTTCCTACTCCACATCCTTGTTGAAAAAATTCTTGTATAAGTCCTTACATAGGAACTAAAAGAATTCCAAATAACCCACCGCCTACACGAGAAAATTGTTGATAAAAATCCAAAATGGAATTTTCCTTCGAGCAAAATTTCTTTTTCTCTTCCTTGTTTGGGGAGACCATAAAATTTCAAGGCAAGAAAGATTGTATGAGAATTCTCTTAGATTAGGATCCATGGCTGAAGGTAGAACTAGAATATGAACTTTTTGTTTCCTACTCGCACATGACCATGTCTCTTGCATTTATATCAATCTCTAATTCTGATCTTCCTCCCCAAACTAATACTATCAGTTGTTATAAACAGGAATCAAGTCGTTAAACAAAAATTCTTGTTATGGTCCAATTCCATAATATAATAAATACCAGGGCATTGCAATATTTATAGATCACAATTTCATATATTTCATTTACTATAAGGGTACCAAGATGTATGTTTCCAATAAGGATGGTTTGATCTTGCATATCCCTACCAATATTCCAAGTTAACCCCATATATACATATAATTAAAAGGAATGTGTGAGGGACTAATGGACATCATCTCTTTCTTTTATCAAGGTACTAAAATGTCCATCATAGTGGATATCTCCTTTTTGCTTCCCTTTGGTGTTCTATTTTCAGATTTCATTATCTAATTCCTCTTTCAAGAGTCTCAACAATCAAACATGTGTTTTTAGTTTGTTTAATACTTAAAGCCAACCCATGTAATTGACAACAATACGGATTTTTAACCAAGCAATCCTGAAGGAAACAACAAATTCTCCTAAGGAGTATTTCAAAATGAGGACTAAAAGTAGAAAATAATTGCAAAATTTGAAGAGAAATGGAAGAAAATGTGAACTGAATGATTTACTAGTTGAAGCAACATTTAGAGCAGTTAAAAGGAACAATACTCCAAAGAACAGATTTTGCTTTACAACGATTCCTTGGACCAACTAAATCTCAGAGTCTTATTGGTTGAATTCAAAAGTGGATAAGAAATGGATGAATGAAGATACTTTTGTAAATGTCAAACCCCCCAATTCTCCCGGTCCCGACCACAGTCGTAACAAATCATAATGTACTTGACAATCAGGTCTATGCTAGTTCAGCTTGCATCAATATCAATTTAGAACCTCAAAGTCATTTTGGAATCTCTAAAAGCATCCTCATGAAATATAATCAAAATCTAAAACATCCCACAGGGCATCTAGTTTTTCAAAGAGTATCACTCAAATTTAAATTATATTGGCAATTAAAAAACGTGAATCCCAAGTATGCCTGGACATCGAACATGCAAGGGCTGTCGGAAGCACAGAAACCACCAAGGCCACATCTCTCAACTCATTTGTCCTTAAACTTTCTTCCTATTTTGCTAATATAAACTTTGTTCTTTCTCAAAAGATAAAAATATGTGGTGGACGCAATAAAAAGTGAATATGGCTCACACATAAACCTCAATTAGATACCTAGCTACAAAACTAAATCGAATAAGTTTTCTCCATTTGACTTAAAATTAAACAAAAAAATTTTCTAAATTCTAATTACAATATACTTAAAGGAAAACGTTTATATAAGAATGCAACCTTATAATGTAGAACTACGGATGCACCTCAAAAATCCATAGGAAAAGGTAGTTTTAATGTTGAAAAACCCTTTGATTGATCATCTCGACATCGAGATGTATGACCATGAAAAATAAAAAGATTTTAAGTCTCAGAAATAGTGCATTTTACAACATATTATTTACACTGTCCATTTTCAAGATTTTCATATGTTTATAGGTCTACTTGATTTTAACCATTTTTTAAATTTAAAATTTTATAATTAAATATAAAAATAGATTTTGAAATAATCCTAAGAACATTTTATTACAGCTTACCTCTACAGCTACGGATGCATCCGTATGCCAACTACACCGATACTTAAAAATCCTTTGTGATGTGTGTCATTTCTTCTTAAATTTAAAATTTCCATTGGCTCTAATCAAGAAAGAAACAATGAATGCATCGTGACAACCAAGAACAAATAGTATGAATTACGAATATGTTGTATATAATAAACCATTGCTTAAGAATACCAAAAACATGGGCAAAAATTTGATATCTAAACATAGTAAATCTCCACGGTCTAAACAAAAAGAAATAGTAGGAAATAAATCGGAGTTTCATAAAGATCCAAATCAATATGCAAAAGACCCATGTCAATACATAGGTCAAGATCAGATACAAGCTCTAGTCAATGTTGCTGAAAATTCCTTTCCAGCAAATCAAAGAAAATACATAATGAATAATTCAAACAAAAAACGCAGAACTATATCACAGAAAATCTTGTGATAAATCTAGTAAGACATTGATGTATCGTATTGACAATAATGGCTGGTTCAAGATAATGAAAAATAGTAAACCCAGGGAGAGAGAGAGTACAGTCGTATCTTTATCACATAAGCAGTCAAAGTAAGGAAAAATGATACAGATAGATAGATAGAGAGAGAGAGAGAGAGTAAATTAGTACCTAACTAACAAACGATTGGTTAAAAACAATGAGAGAGAGAGAGATTTTACACTTTAACAGAGCCTTGAGAGGTTCCCTTCTTGTTGATATCATAGCCAAAGAGATTTCTTCTCACCAAGTAACGAGAAGCCACAGGGATCACGAAGAGAGTAGCAAAGAAACCCCCAATGCTCAGGAAAACGTTGCAGAGAATGGACCATTTGAGCTGAGCATCGATGTCATAGTAAAAGAATAGGAGGTACAAATAAGGGGACAAGCAAATGGCTGAGATCCCAAAGATTTGCCCTAGTTTTGGAGGTGCGAGAGCCACGACTGGTTCAGCCTCAGTTGTTTTTGCAGGGGGTGGTGATGAGTTCCGGGCGGAATTGGTAGAGAGAGAGCGAGAGTCTTCGTGCCGCAGGTGGCTCACTGGTTTAGCAGAGGAGGATCTCTTTCGAGAGGCAGCCATGGCGTGCGTCTCTCCACGCGACTGCTGAAACTTCCAGTTCCCCTTCCCCTGGCCTCATTACAATACAATATCTCAACGACAATACCCCTCTTCAGCCGTCCAATGGTGTTAATTCTTTCTTTCTTTCTTTTTTAATTTTTTATTTTTTATTAGATGGTATGCATTTGGATAATTTGCTACAGTTGTAATGAGGGCACAATTAATTCATGTCAATAGATGTCAAATTGGACGGCATGGAGCATGTCGGTTTGAGATGTCAAATTAGATGGCATAGAGTATGTCGGTTTGAGAAATTTAATGCAAGAAGCTTACAATTGGAGTATGTCGGCTTAAAATATTTAATACAAAGAGCTCACAATCACTTCTATGAAGTGGAGTGGAAAAGGGCACCTCAGTGGGGGAAAGCGTCCTCCACCTATAATAAGAATATAACTCAAGTAATCATTTTGAGAAAAAGGTCCCTCCACCTATGATAAGAATAGACCTCAAGCAATCATTTTGAGGAAAGGGTTATTCACCTATGATAAGAATAGACCTCAAACAATCATTTTGAGTGCCTTCCTACTCTATTAGCATACTTCCCTCCTCCGAAAAACTCTCGGTTGCCTTATAAAGTGACATTCATCCCTCCCCACCTTATAACTTTCTAACTCCCTATCAAATCTAGCAAAAAAAGTTTATATAGTAGAGAGCATTCAAATATTGGAAAATACCTCCAATTGATTATCTCGACCTTATTATGTCTAGATATAAAAAAAAAAAATTATAATTTTAAAAATAATACATCTTGTAATAAGAAAAAGTTTATATAAGGATGCAGCCTTATAATGTATAACTATGGATGCACCTCAAAAATCCATCGGAAAAGTTAGTTTTAATGTTGAAAAACCCTTTGATTGATCATCTCGACATCGAGATGCATGACCATGAAAAATAAAAAGATTTTAAGTCTTAGAAATAGTGCATTTTACAACATATTATCAACACCGTCCATTTTCAAGATTTTCATATGTTTATAGATCTACTTGATTTCATTCATTTTTGAAATTTAAAATTTTATCATTAGATATAAAAATAGACTTTGAGATAATCCTAATAACATTTTACATCAAAATTATATAACATGATAAAATTTGAAGGTGCACCTTACCTCTACAGCTACGGATGCATCCATATGCCAACTGCACCCCTTGTAATATGTCACCTAGACCATCTATTTTTAAGATTTTCAAGTATTCATAGATCTACTTGATTTGTAATTTTTTTTAATTTTAAATTTTAGAATTAAAGATTAAAATAGATTTTCAAACCGTACCGAGGTTTCTACCAATGGAACTTTATCTCCAACCTAAATTTAGATGTGCACTTTACTTATACAACATAAAGAGGGTGACTTATAGGAATCTCACCCTATCTAGAATGGGATTGTATAGTTAATTAACAACTTACTTTAGCTACTTGTGACACAAATTCCAGAAACAAAGAAAAATATCAACTTAAATTGTCGTACAAAATAATTGGAATAGTCAAAAGATCCTATTTTTTGCTATAGGTTTTACTTTTTAAATTTTATTATAGAGAAGTATCTCCTAATATAATTTATTTAGAATTATCAAAATATCCATGTTCGTGGTCTAGTTCCTGAATTTATATAGGCATTTTAATAATTTAACACACTTAATTCCTCAAGTTAAAGTACAAAAATAATACTCCTACTTATTGTGGAACAATCAAATGACAAAAATGTCCCTCAATATTTAAGATTAGAAATATGGAATCAAGGCTAGTTTTGTTATTTGATGGATTCATGCTCTTAATCCAAAATAACCTAGGGTATTTTTGTAATTTGACTCTTCTCACTTTCTTTTTTTTATAATGTTACAAAATTTTATTATTCAATGAAAATTACCAAAAAAACTATGTATGAATAAGGTCATCTACTACAAGAGAAGAATCCAGAGCAACCCTAAACTTTCCCATGCCATTTGCGACATCGTTTGTCTCTCAATAAAAATGATGAAAAGAGATGATCAAGCCTTGAAATAAATCCAATACTTCTACCCAAATTGTGAAGAATCTCCATGGTGGTTTGGCAACTTTATTGCACCAAAAAATAACATTTTGAGAACCCCCCTCTACCATAATGGAACACCCCATGAACTTCTCCCTGAGATATCTCATGCCTTGTAAGAGTGCATGAAACTCCGCTTGATTTGTTGTAGCTAAACCACAAGGCCCTGCAAAAGAGAGGAGCACAGCCCCCGAAGAATTCCTCACTACACTTTCATAACCAACTACTGCCATCAAAGTTAACTTGATAATGCCATCTACCCTGGGGACTTGTCTCCAAGACTTATTATTCAATCTTTAAATTCATCCAAATGTATACCTTTGAAATACCTCAACCTTCTTTTGAAACCAACAACCAATGCCAAACATCATTTAAGATACATTCATTTATCTCAAAGTCCTCACGAATCTTGCAATCAAAAGTTCTACGGTTTCTTTCCCTTCACAACTCTTACAATATGGGTGCTCTAAAGATCTTCCACACTACCCAATTGCATTTTGAAGTCCCACACATCCATCTGTAATAAAAGCTCTACGTGACTTCTTGGCATAACCATTTGAATTCTCATCATGTCAAAAGCTCATTCCCAAATAGCTAACGTAAAAGAGTAATGAATAAACAAGTGATTACAACTTTCTTTATCTTCTGTACATAGAATTCAAATGTTTACCAATACTTTCCCTCGTTTTTGCAAATTTTCAACTTTTAAAGTCTTACCTTGAAGAAGGATCTATAAAAAGGTATGGACTTTGTGAGGAACCGAAACTTTACATACCCCATTTAAAGAATGTCGTAGCACTCTATGCATTTCATGATGCAACCATCATTCTCAACCTCCCAAATGACATCATCCTCCACGTCCCTTGCAACATTCACAGAGTCCAAAATATCTAATAATGATGCAAACTGGTCACCGACTATGTTTGGCACCATTCTATAAACAAAAGGCCAATTCCATGAACTGGCAGATAGGATAGCTTCAATGTGCAATTTCCAAACCATTTATGATGCCAAAAGTTATTCATCTCTCTATTACCAACCACCCACCTTATATTCCTAATAACAGTTTTTTTAACTCGCACCACCCCTTTCCAAAATGTTGAAGCTTGAACTCTTCTCAAAGTGGAAAAAGACATAATTGTCTCAATAAAATCCCCATATTTCTCTTTTATCGGTGAAATCCAGAGCTGATGCTCACAATTTAGAAGTTTACACCACCATTGGCCAACAAAGATTGATTAACCAACTTCATTCCTAATCTACAATTCCCCTTCCATCTTGGTGCACAAATTTTGTTCCAACTTATAAGATGAAACTTCCTTTTGCTATCCATATTCCCCAAAATAAAATTCCTCATCAATCTTCTAATCTCGTTGCAAACCAAAGCAAGCATGACCAATAAAGATATCAAATAGACATGGAGATTAGCTAAGGAAGATCTAACCAAAGTAATTCGACCCCCCAATGAAAAAACCTTACTCTTTCACAAGTTTAATTTGACATGAAATCTCTTTAGAATTGGGTCCCACACTACTTTATGTAATCTAGAGTTTGAAATGGGCATTCCAAGATAGGTGATAAGGAAAGAATCGACTTTACAACCAATGACCTTAGCTTAAAGCTCGACCAACTCTCTATCATAGTAGACTTTGACCAAAGAAGTTTTCTTAAAATTTACCTCCAGACCCAACACTTCTTCACAACAAATAAGAAACTTTGTGAGAAAGCAACTTCTTCAATATTGGCTCCATAGAACACTAAGGTAACATCAATATATTGTAAATAAGAAATAACATTGCTGCCCATAGAGACCTTGAAGCCATTGATCTTACCTAACCTTCAATTTTCGATATCAATAGGCCAAACGCCTCAGCAATGAGAGTGAAAAGAAAAAGTTACAAATGGTCTCCTTGCCGAATACCCAAACTAGCTACAAATAAACCTTTAGGATAACCATTACCCAAAATGGAGACATGTGCAATTTATGAGTAGCCCCAAATCCACCTTCTCTAAGTTGAACCAAAACCCATACATCTCATCACCTCCATAAGAATATGACATTCGACCCTAATATGACCTTTTCCTTATCAAGTTTCAGTAACACCCCTACCTGATCATCCAAGACCCTAGAGTGAATACAATCTTGAGCTACAAAAATACTTCTTGTAACAATCATTTTCTTCACAAAAGCTGATTGAGGCCCTTTGATAATGAAATATAACACCAACTTTAATCTCTCAACCAATACCTTAGTTATGATTCTATACAAACTTCTAAGCAAGCTGATAGGCCTCAAATCAACAATATCAACAATGACCTCCTTTTTCAGAATCAGACAATGTATGCAAAGTTGATGCTTTTATCCACTATACCTCTTTCTATGAATTCCATCACCATTGCTAAAAGATCAAACTTAACAATATCCACAAAAAGGCTAGTGGAAAGCCATTAGGGCCCAATGATTTACAACTAAGCAAAGAAAAAATCGCATGCTTCAATTCCTTGATTTTCAAACTAACTTAGGGGTGTATACTGATATGATTATACCTAATTTACCCCATTGCTCTTAATAGGATTGTATTGGAATGGGTGATGGTACACATATCCCAACTTGGGTTAGTTCTGACGATCAACCTTGATTTCACAACATGAAAGGTTAATTATCTCATAATGTAATGGCTGCGGTTTCTTTTGACATGACTGTCCAATATGTACTCATCAGATGGAAATGATCTACTTCAGACTCAAGAGTTTTACACAAAGCACTAGAGAGGACTTCTAATCATTTGTGAGTGCCTCAAGGTAATACTACATTTTTTTTGTGATTGGTACAACTATAGAATTAAATAGTCCTTGACATATCAGTCTTATTTGTTGTAGGAAAGTACTACTTTATAGATGGAGTCTATGCCAATACGTGTGGTTTTTTGGCCCCCTACAGTGGTATTCGGTATCACACTCAAGAATATCAAGGTAGAACTAGAAATAAACTGATGAACAAAGAAGAGATATTTAATTCTCAACACTCTTAATTGAGGAATGTCGTTGAGCGCACATTCTGTTTATAGAAAGCTTAAATCCATGTTTTGATTGAAATATAACAAAAATTCTTTGGATCTATTGTGAAACAAATTGAAAATATTTTGATCATGTTTTAATTAGTTTATGATGAATTACTATAGTTTTTTGAAGTGATTTTGATGTTGTAATAGCAATAGCAGAGGGCAACAAAGTCGTGCTCTGTTATTAGAAAAGTTTGAATCCATGCTGAGGACATATGAGGTGCTGCCTTCTTTTCATGGTAAGCACACTTCAAATCCTATATTATCCTATGTGAGACCAATAATGGAATGGAATTGCATTTCCTAAGCATGTAATTAGTGTTAATCATTCTATCATTGATTCATCCTATTTTGTTTCAACCCATGATAGCTGTATTTAGCCTTTTTGTGTATGTTCTTTTATGCACATCTATATGTTCTTTTATGCACATCTATATCATCTATACGTTCTTTTATATACATCTATATTGGTATCAGAGCCTGGATTCTTCTGTTGAGATTATACTAGTACACTGTTGGCTGGGTTAATCTATAATCTGTATTCAGATTAGTATGCTCTGCGTTGGTCTACGATCTCTCGCGTCAGAAAATAGAATACAAATTAAAGGTTAATTTATTAAAATGAAGTTGATATTTCACTGTCACAATACTTTCTGAGGTTTATTTGATAGGAACTCTGAAATCAGCAAGAGGCCTGGAGTGGAGTTCATACTTTATAAACCAGAACAGGAAAGTTGGCCTTTAACCTATCTGTATCTTTATACAGTCAACTCTGTACAACTATTTTCAAAAAATGGCAGATGATGGTATTTCCAATATTTGTGTAGATTTTCCTTCTTCTTCTTCTTCCCCAGATTTAGGATCCATGTTTTCAAAACAGGAACACTTTTTTGAAATAACATATACCCCTGAAAAGTTTTCTGAAACCCGTTCTCAATTGATCAATCCCTATCATGTTTATGATAAATCAAGTTTGAATTGGACTAAACGAATCAAGAAACTTTGTGGGAAAAAAAATCCAGAAGCCATCAAAGAATATATTTGAGCTTCTTCTTTTGACCAACACCACATTCCTGCTACCCAAGCTGAGCAGTATGTTACTATTACCCATTCTAGAAACCTTTTTCCTCAATGACTTAAAGAAGGATATACCCATATCCATTTTGGAGCCATTAAACTAGCCCTCACCTTTCATGGTCGAAAAGGATTCGAAGTAGTAATCAAAATAGCTTTGTTAGATACTAGGTTTTTAGAATATCAGCATGCGTGCATCAGTACAATTCAAACTTCTTTAAATGCTGGTACCATCTTTGTTACCTTCTTTCCTAACTTTAGTATCCCTATTAAAGACCCCCATCAGAGCTCTGCTTTTAAAGTTCAACTCTAAATCACAGGAACCAGACAAATTGAAACTTCTTCTGTAGCCACACTCCATTATCAAATGGTGTATAGGCTCCAGAATCATGCTTTCGATATTGTCACACCCTTACCCCCAGAATGTGAAAACATTGCCTCATTCATTAAAGTTGATAATAACTCCCAACTTGTTTGCCATTATATTTCAAGACAGATATCAAGGGAAAGATTGCTTGAGTTAATTCCATCCACTTGCGTTACAAACTATGAAAACCTACAAATCCAATGTCAATATGTGATACAGTCTGAGTCCAGAATGACAAAGATGCTAGATGGAACAGTTCAAATCAATTTTCAGTCTTCCAAGGATGATGACTCTCAAACGAGGAAAATATTCCCTACACAGTTTCAAGGACTTCTTGAAAAAGTTCCAGTAGTTGCTTTTGATAAATATGGGAATCATATTTATGAACAAAAGACTTATGACGGTCACAATTGGTTTGATTGTTGTAACTGTTCTACATGTCTTCGAATTGAAGAAGATCTTGATGAAAAATCAAAGAAGAAAAATAAAAAGAAATCTTCTCAGCAAAAGCTTCATGAAAAATTTCTTAATGGAGATCCAACAGTTGGACTTCTTGGTGAAAGTTCAGACAAGTGGGATTATTACGTAACCTATGGCAGTAAAAAACAAGAATCTTCTGAACCTTGTGAAATCATCCCTACTGGATGGGATGACCAGGATGATGCTTCTAATAAACATAGTGAAGTTGCTGAATGTTTGATGTTTGATCTTCAAAGTTCTAATTATGCTAGTAATTTTCCTCCATTACATGATTATGAGAAAATTCAAGATAATGAAAGGCATGTATGAAAAATTAAAAACCCAAATACCAGGGATTCTTCTGGTATTTTAAAGACAGTCTCTCCTGTTGAAGCAAGCCTTAACTGGCAAGCTGAAAATGCAAAGTCTCAGAACTTAGCATTGTTTCGAATAGAAGAACAGCAGACTCATATGTCTTCTCAGTTACAGAGTTTAACTGGTATAATTATGCAATTAAAAGAAAGGATCCAATTGTTGCATGAGGAATTGATACAAATTTTACATTCAGTGAAGGATATTTATCAGCAGTCTTATTTGCTTGATCAAAAAGGAAAAGAGAAAGCATTTTTGGAAAAACAGCTTCATAGTCTTGAAAGAGATCTTTGGATGAAGTCTCAGTCTCAGTCTCCATACCAGTCCCAGTTCAAAACATTGTATTCGAGCCCTTATGTTCCAAGCTATCCAACCTTAAAAAATTTTGATCATTTTCCTCCTACAAGAACCTTGTACCCTCCTACTGGTTTAATCCCTCCAAGGAACTTTGGTTTCAGGTCTTTCAGCTCTTTTGAAGAAGAAAGACGTTTCCCTGAAGAAATGTTCTTTCCTCAATTAAGGAAAAAACCAAATATTTCCCAACCAAATTCATCTCAGATTTCAGTACCCAATCCTCCACCCAACACATTACCTATT
The DNA here is from genome assembly GCF_054954075.1 of Amborella trichopoda. NCBI lineage: Eukaryota > Viridiplantae > Streptophyta > Magnoliopsida > Amborellales > Amborellaceae > Amborella > Amborella trichopoda. The sequence goes on from NC_142339.1 coordinate 9,720,909, forward strand.
CCTGAACCTCCTACTCAACCTTCCTTTCCTATTCCCCAAAAAAAAGAAACCCAAATGCTCCAAGCATCTGATACTGATTCAGATGTAGTAGCTTCCTCAGTTTCATCACAAAATTTAACCTCCCCTGAACCATTGCAAGATATGAGTACATTTTTAAAAAATTTGACCAGACAACCAGAATTGAACCTCCACACAGAAACCCAATCTTTTGACTCTGTAACAGATTTCTCTGAAACCTCTAGCCATAACTCCTTCCCTTCCTCTTCTCATGACCCTTTGTTGCTTAATGAACCCATGAAACCTGACCCTGACCCTATTGTTGATGAAGAAGTCAGACCACCATTTCAACCAGAACGTCACCCTTCCTATGGAGAGTCATCTAAAGGATTCACTCTTGATGATATTCCACCTTCAAAATGGAATGATAGATTTCGTGAGATTCAAGGATGGATGCATGCAGAAATACTTAATCCTGCTAATACTCTGACTAGCACCATAAGCAAAGTCATTGTATGACTGCAAGGAAGATTGTTTGATTGGTACATCAATATTGGAGAATATAGCCAAACTCAATTAAGGAATTGTGAGTCAATTGTTGAATTCCTTAATTATTTGGTATCTGAATTCATAGGTCCTGTTAAACATGAACAAATTACTACACGTGAAGAATTATTTCAGCTTAAATGTTGTTCATTCAAAAGACAAGACCTTGAGAAACATTTATCGGAAATGAATAAACGATACCATAAAATTGGAGGTATTGATGATGTGAACTTAAAGCAATTTTATCTCGAGTCTATTCCTCCGACCCTTGGTAAAGAAGCAACAAAAACAATGGAGAACCAAGGTCTCACAATTCAGAATGTCAGTTTTGGTGAGATTTATCAATTTGTCCTTCATGCTTTAGAAAGGTTATGTAACGAAGTTGAATTTGTGAAGTTATGTAACCAAGTTGAATTTGTGAAGCAGATGAAAAAGAATAAACATCTCCTAGGCAAATATTGTGACAAACCTCATTTGAAGATCAAGTGTGAACAAGAAAAACAATGCGTTTGTCCTCCCTTTGGAAAAAAGAAGAAGTCTGAGCAAAAGAGAAAAAGAAGAAATTTAAGAGATTTAAATATCTTCGCAGATCCAGATTTCGAAAAAACAGGAAAAAAGGAGATCGTTGTTATGTTTGTGGAAAAAAAATGACACTTTGCAAAAGATTGCCCGAACCAGAAAAAGAAAAAGAAAATCATTAATCTGTTATCCCAAGTCCTAAATGAAGACATTGAAGATGATTTAGAGTCAGTATTTTATCTTGATGATGAGCAAAATGATGAAACATTGATATCGATTTCATATGCAGATGATTTTGAACTCAATGAGATAAGCAATACTCCTGAGATACTGTCTCTACAACCTGAAATTCCTAAAATACACAGGATACCTTTCCAACCTTCCCCCATAGCCCTTGTTCAAATCCTCCATGAACAATATTCCAAACCTTTGACAATCCAAGCCTTTTTTGATACTGGTGCATCTGCTAGCATTCTTAAACTTGATTTGCTACCAAAACAATTTTGGGAAACTTGCAATCAAACTTTTTGAGCTGCTAAGGGAGAAAAATTTACCATCACCCAAATTAGTAAACCAATCCTCATCAAACTATTTCCAAAAGTTGTTATCCAACATAAACTCTTAGGATCTTATTTACCGAATAAAGACCTCCTATTAGGATTTGATGTTTTACACCAAGTAAAACTTCAATGGACCTCCAAAGGCCTTCATTTTAGAAATATGACCTTATCCTAGATTGTTAATCTAGATCAAACCCATACCTTAGAAACTGTTCGACAAAAGATCATATCTTATTGTTGTTCAAATTCCCATTCTGAATTCCTTAAAAAATGCACCAACCCACTTTGGAGAAACAAAAACTTTTATGTCAAACTCCCTTTCAAAAAGAATGAAGACATCAACGCTACAAAAGCCTCCCACAGAGGATTAAATCCTGATTTGTTAGAACAAGTCAAGCAAGAAATTCATGATCTGATTAAAGAAGGATTAATTGAATCAACTAGTTCTCCCTGGGCATATGAAGCCTTTTATGTCAATAAAAGAGCAGAACAAACCCGAGGAAAACTTAGATTAGTCATCAACTATCAACCATTGAATACCTTTCTTGCAGATTATAAGTTTCCATTGTCCAACCAGATTAGCTTATTTTCTCAAATATCTCATGCTCATATATTTTCAAAATTTGATTTAAAGTCACGATTTTGACAGATAGGCATACATCCAGATGATAGACCAAAAACAGCCTTTTGGCTTCCAAATTACCACTTTCAATAGACTGTTATACCCTTTGGTTTGAAAAATGCACCCACTTATTTTCAAAAGGTTTTAACCACTATTTTCGAACCAATCTTGACACAAGCTTTGATATATATAGATGACATTCTACTATTCTCTCTTGATCTTGAAAGTCATGTCAATCTATTGGATAAGTTTTATTCCCTTTGCTGTAAATACGGTATCATGCTCTCCGAAAAAAAGTGTCTTTGCTACTACTGAAATAGATTTTCTTTGTATGCATTTCCATAATGGTATGTACAGATTACAACCCCAAATAGCTAAACATCTTTTAGATTTTCCTGGTACTTTGACCTCAATAAAACAAATCCAGTAATTCCTAGGCATTGTAAATTACATGTCCCCTTTTATTCCTAAGCTTTTTTTGTTTACCAATCCCCTTTATCTTCTGTTAAAGAAAAAAGCACCACCATGGAAACAAAAACAGATTGAGTGTGTTCAGGAGCTCAAAAGATTATCTCAAAACTTACCTTCTTTAAAAATACCTTCCAATGGAAAAGAGTTTTGCAAACTGACGCATCAAGATGAGTTTTGGGCTTGTATTTTGCTTGAGCAGATTAAAAAAGACAGGATGATTTGTGGCTATAAAAGTGGAAAATTTAAACAGGTAGAAATGCATTATCATTCCACTTTTAAAGAAATACCGGCTGTCAAACGAGGAATTGAAAATTTCCAATTTCATCTTATTGGCCATAATTTTCATGTAGAAATGGATTTGTCTGCTTTCCCCAACATGTTAAAATTTAAAAACGAAATACTTCCAAATCCTCAATTACTGAGATGGTCAAATTGGTTTTCGCAATAGAACTTTGAATACAAACAAATCTTTGGGAAAAATAATGTTTTTGCAGACATGTTTTCAAGGAAAAAGTTTTCAGACCAGCTGCTTCTCCCAGCAATTCCTTTTTTAGGTGCCATCATCAGCATTGATGATAATGAACAAGACCTCCCTGATGAAATTTATGAAGTAATCCTCAGAAAAACTATGGATTCAAGGAATGATCTAATGCAACAGAAAATGCATGAAATAATGCTAAGAAACCATGGAGATTGTTTTCAAGGAATTCGATGCCATCCAAACTACCCGTTCCTATCCTTATTCCTGACTAGACATTACTATAATATGTCAAAAGAAGTCATTTGCTTTCTTTGGTATCTTATCCAAAACCACCATATATGTTTTATCTTCCATGTAAAAAAACTTTTATCCTACCTTAGACATTGTCATTTCTTCAATGGAATAATTACCAACATCCCAATCCTCGAGCTTTAAACTTTTATAGATTTTTTATAAAGCATTACCATTATAACCAGTGGTTTGAATCGTTTGGACATCCTCATAAACCTTATATCATTATAGCCTTCCACCAAGATCTTAATCCCCATGTTTATTTTGAACATACTTAGATTACCCAATACCCCATTATTGAAACCATTGAATGGTATGATTCTAATCTTTTAAGTTTCTGGCTATTTCAAACTGATTTATGGAAAAAATTAAATATCACCATGTGTTATATTAACAGAATCAAAGATCATCATGTGTTATATTAACAAAATCAAAGATCATCATGTGTTATATTAACAAAATCAAAGATCATCATGTGTTATATTAACAGAATCCAGCCAGAATGGATTCTTTTAAATGTTTATACAAGGAATACAATATGGACTGATGAAACCCCCAGAGAAGCAGCTTTACTATATCAACTTCATTTATAGCTGGCAGACCAACCTCCTTCTGGAGAACCAGAAGATAGTTCAAGTGATGATACTTATACTGAACCATCTCATAGCCCTCCTTCATCATCAAGTTATAACTCAGATGGATACCCTTATGATCTTTATCCTGACACTGATTGAGGATGAAGCCACATTGCGTATGAAGCCGCACCTGCACTGTTGAAGATAAAGCCACATGAAGCTGCACTTGCACTATAGCTTATTATTTTGTCAGCAGACACTATAGCTTACTATTTGTCGGCAGACACTGTAGCTTACTATATTTGTCGGCAGGCACTGTAGCTCACTATTTCGTCGGCAAGCACTGTTCATCAGCTTTTCACTGTTCATGTCGGGACACCTGGCACTGTTTGTTGGCCACCGACTACTGTAGACCACCTTTTCACTATACATAATGCCACCTGTCCAGGTCAGCTGTACTTTTTTTATTTTTGTTTGGAATCCGCCTTTCTTGTCCGGGGTCTATAAATACCCCTTCATGGCATTTGTAATGGCCAGAGTGCTTCTAGAGCCTCTCAGCCTTAGTTTTCTTTTGTGTTCTTTACTTCTTTACTTCCTGCCTTATTTTCTTCCTTGCTTATGTTTTCCGTTGTGATTTTCTTTTATACTTGGAAGATCTTTCTATCCCTTGTATGATTTTGTAATTTCTGGTATGCATGTTTAAGTATTGTCTGATCTTTTGTCTATTTCTGATCTACTTCTTATCTTACTTCTGATCTTACTGAGTCTTTTTGTTTTTCTAGTTCTCTATATCTCATTCTAGCAGACAAATGAGATGATCCTTACCTCATGTCTATTTAATCCATACTTGTGAGCAAACTTAGGAATCTAGTCACTGTCTTTAATATTTGAATTTGCATTGATAAGACATCCATAGAAGCATTTATTTATCCTTGGTTCTGAAGCATAGCTTATTGACATTTGCTATAAACAAAATATGTTCTTTCCTACAATGTATCAAACTACTTTACCCTTCTTCCAATGGTCTATTCTTATCTGGTTGTCCTGTTAGAGGTTTCTGGCATCCATCTCAAAGATCTTCTTCCACTGATTGATTTTCCTTTTTGATATGTCTCAAACTCAGCTCCATTGATAATTCGAAACATGCTAGATCATCCACCTTTTAACAATTGTATTAACCTTTTAGAAATTCCAAAAAACTATGATGGCACAAAACTTGTATACAGCCTTCTATTATAGATAAGATGGAATTTGCTCCCATGCATGAATGTTTCCATTAGAAGGGAGAGTAGATGAACTTTGTGTTCTACGTGGAGGAATGCTTATATGTGAGAGTGTCTTGTGAAATTTCAAGGGCTAGTTAGGAACAATGGGGCAGAACTATGTTGTTCAAGAACTTCATTACCATTCATATTGTGATCGTTCTCTAATAATCCAAAATTTTTTTTTTTTTTCCTCCCCTCCCTCGTCCCTCCTCACTCCCCCCCCCCCCCCCCCCCCCCCCCCCCCCCCCCCCCTTGCGCCCTCCCCCACCCCAACCCCCACCCCCACCCCCACCCCAGCCCCGGGGTCAAGCTCTATATATGCGGGGTGTTTATGGTAGAAAACTTCAAGTTGTTGACTAGTATCCATTCAGACCAGCTTTTCTATTCACTGTCACTAATTGGTGTTTCCTGATCTTGAATTTCCATTTGTAAATTGCAACTAGTTCTAATACTTTACTCATGAATTTGTATTAGAACAATATTTGCAAGGGGTGCAATCTGTTCAACCAGCAAATTGAATGAATATTTTCTAACATTTGTTTTGGTTGAAGTGGCTTAGCCTTGGTTGTTGAGACTTTTTAATGGCCAATCTTATGCTCTTTATGCCTAACTCATGGTTTACTTTCGATTTTTAATAGTCAAGGCCAAAGTCTCAACATGTAATGAAAAAAAATGGAAAGTAGATAATTGTATACTGCATTCGATGGTGTCAATGAGATATCTTATTTCTAAAACAATGACTTTCCTCTGTACATATAGTGGATGTAACTATGAAGCTCTTTGTGTGCAAGATGTTTATCATGAAAAACTCTGAATATGGTATCCATGAGGATTCACAGAACAAGGCTAGTGGAGGAAGAGAGTGGGGGCTAATAAGAATGATCAGTCAGTGAGGGACTTGGTGATGGTCCACTTTAAGAATGCATTGCTCACATTAGGTTTTAGCTTGGGTTTTATAAACAGTGATGTTTTTTAAACTCTCTTTTAATGAATGGAAATGAAATGAAATTGAATTTCATTTTTTGGACATGTACGTATTAATTTATTTAGCTTCTTTAAATCTATTTGAATGTTAATCTTTAAAAAGTGTGTTCCATACTCTAAGGTGGAAGGGTTGTTATTTCTTTACTCCAGGGTGAATGAAACACACAATTTCAGCATCAATGGTTCCTCTCATGCTTTATGATGCAATCTTTTTTAACATTGTGCTAATCTCTGTGGACTTTGGCGCAAGGATGGGTGCATATAAAGATTAAGAGAGAGAGAGAGAGAGAGAGAGAGAGAGAGCATTGTAAGATTGATAATTATATATATATATATATATATATATATATATATATATATGGAAGATGCTACGGTATGCTGATTCGTGTACCGCTACAGTAAACGCTGAACGACTCAGATAGAATCTGGGCCGATCTGACGATCACGGATGCCTGGTAGTGTTTTATTTTTCATTTTTTTCTACAAAGCAGAATGATCTAAAATTTGAAACATGTATTCATAAAAAATAAGAGAATCTACAAAAAATATCAAAAAAATATTTTATATGCAATAAATTGACCAAAATACCCCTTAAAAATTTCAAGGGTATTTTGATCAATTTAGTTTTTGCTAATTATTTTTATATATTTTTATTAAGTGTGTCTCACTAAGATGTACACAAGTTTCAAATTTAAGATCATTCTGATTTCTAAAAAAAACATTAAAATTCAAATACTCTAGGACAACCGTGACTGTCAAATCGGCCCAAATTCGATCTGGGCTATTGGGCGTTTACTGTAGCGGTAAGCACATGGGTGTACAAGAACTTTATATATATATATATATATATATATATATATATATATATATATATATATATACCTAATCCATTTTTCACGTCTTCATTAGGTGGGAAAAAAATAATAAAAAATTATATATAGTTGGATCTAATGATTTGAGCCATCCAATTTGTTAGTCCAGATAGGTAATTTTCAAGATATCCTATTCATTGGATTAGTATTAGGGCATTCTCAACAATATCCATAATTACAATTCAATGTTAAAAATAAGTTAATTATAAGATGCTTGATTTCCAAACAGGTTACCAAATGTAAGAAAATAATTTCATTAGTGAAATTTAACAGTGTTCCCAAACATGAGAAAAAGGAGTATGATAAAACTAAATCATAGAAATTATTTCATAAGAAATTAGTTTACTCAAAGAAAACTTCTTCTTTTTTTGACAATGTTCCATAATTTTATTAATTAAAGAAGATTACAAGGAATTCAAGCACTAACACCATCCAAAATAACCAGGGCCTATAAAGAAGCTTATCTCTTAGCCAAGGAGTCGGCCACATCGTTACCTTACCTATGAACATATTTGAAAGTAACATTCATACTATGAATCATATCCATAATCTCCATCCACTCCGATCTCAATTTCCACAGATAAGGTTGCACTAATTGATAACACATTCAAATAGTCGCTCTCAACAGTACAAGAAATTTGGATATCCTGCTCTTTGGTAATTTTCAGCCTTTGTAACACCGCTAACAACTCTGCTTCGTTAACATTTTTTACTCCACATGGACTTGCAAAACAAAAAATAATATCGCCAAGATGATTCCTCACAACTCCCCCCACTCCAGCTTGTCTTAGGTTGCATAATGAGCTATTATCACAATTTAACTTAATACTACGTACCACCTGGGCTTCCCAACGCCCTTTGTGTCTCTTCTTCACAACTGAAAAAATATTAATAACGTTCACTTCCATATTAACTTTAGATACGCTGAAACCTTCCTCTATAATCGAGAACCAACTCTCAACTCCATAAGGTATGTTGTATCCACTTTTTTATCATGTCGTTTTCCATTATCAAGCCATCAAAAAAGCGCCTATTCCTTTCTAACCAGATCTTCCAAATGACAACAACCCTACCAATCTGAAAAATCAAACTCCCCACCTTTGGTAGCCCATCAAGGGACATTGGTTCAATTATGTAGGTATGGCTTTGAGGCAAAGAAAAAACAATACACAATTTGTTGAAAAACAAACACCAAATATCATAAGTAAAAAGACAATAGAAAAATAAATGATCTCCACTCTGATCACACTCCTTACAAAATATATAAATGTTTGTAATAATTCTGCCCCTTTACATTAACTTATCAATTGTCAATGTTTTCCCTTGAAATAACACCAAAAGGAATACTTGAACTTTTTGTGGAATTTTCTATGACCATATCTTACGCAATTCCACATAATCCTGTCATGAAACAAAAGATTATAAGCAAATTTCACAAAAAATACCCCATTACTCTCAACCTTCCATACAAACTTATCCTCAAAACTTTGGAATAATTTAACATTTTCTAGCAAATTCAGCAATTTCGTCATCTGCCTTATAAACTCATCATTTACTCTGTTATACAAATAATTGACATCCCAACTCTCCCTCTCCCTTATGAATACCTCATTATCTCTACCCATAGGATTAGCTGATGCGTTAAAAATCAAAGAGAAATAATATTTCAAAGGTGCTTCTAACCACTTACCATGCCAAAAAGGGACCTTATCGCCACCCCCGATCTCCCATATAGAATAACTGATCATGAAACTTCTACTTTGCAAAATACTTTTCCGTACCATAGACTGTGTCCTGGAACCCCTATTATTACCCAATCATAATTTGTTCCTATTCTCCCCATACTTTGCCTTTATAATGTCCTTCCAAAGAGTTCCCTCATCATCCATCAACCTCCACCACCATTTTGCCAATAGAGCTTGATTAGCAAACTTTAACTTTCTTACACACAAGCCACGTACAAACTCTTTCCCATCTCACTAGATGATATTTATTCCCAAACTCATATGAACCCCATAAGAAGCTCCTTATAAGAAACTGAGACTGGCGTCAGTAATATGGACATTTGGAATACAAGCAAATCAGACAATGAAGATTTAATAAGAGTTGTTCTTCCTCTAAGAGATAGGTCTTTTGATTTCCACAAATCCAACTTAGAGTGCATCCTTTGTAACACCGGGTCCTAAACCGACTTGGGCAATCTACGATCTGAAATAGGAAGCTCCAAATACTTAATCGGAAATTCATCTACTTTACATCGCAAAAGATCCGCTACCCCTATAATCGAAGTTTTCACAAAATTAACCTTGAGACCAAGACCCACTTCACTGTGAAGAGTCTCGGGTTTCTCTTAAGAGACTCCATGTCCATTAATCATATGAATATCCAGACTTGGCTTTTATAGACAAATTTGATCAGAAAATATAGAAATAAATCACAATTTCCTTATACTTTACCCAGACTTACCATAAATACAAGATATTCTATCTATCCTTCCTAAATATACATATTATAATATATACCTTCCATATTAATCAGGTATACAATATATATTTTCCTTTCACACTCCCCTCAAACTCAAGATGCTACAAGAGAGATCAGCTGGAGTTTGAACACTAATTGGGGAAATGAGCAGTTGGAACTTCAAGTGTATAGCATGACCAGTAGATGCAGTGGTTGTCATGCTCAGATTGCTTGATCAACAAGTACATAAAGCAGCGATGGATCAACAATCCTCAGGAACATATGACCTCAAGAACTGAGGGCCACATCAGAGTAGGCTCGATCAATCAAACAAAAATTCCATAGAGAAAAACAAATTAGAGAGTCGAAAATGACTCAGCAGAGAGGCAGATCCGCGACTTGGAACACGATTTAGTAGAGAGTCGAAACATAATTCGATAGACATTGCACTGACTGGGTGAGCAACATACTCGTTTTGAAAATCGACGACAATGCTTCAGGGATGAGGAATGGATAAAGTTAAGATTAATCTGGCTCCAATATCAGGTGAAGAGTCTCATGTTTCTCTGAAGACACTCAATGTCTATTAATCATATGAATATACAGACTTGTCTTTAATAAACAAATTACAGATCAGAAAATATAGAAATAAATCACAGTTTTCTATACTATGCCTAGACTTACCATAAATACAAGATATTGTATCGACCCTTCCTAAATATACAAATTACAAAATATACTTTCCATATTAACTAGGTATACAATATATACTTTCCTTTCACATTCACAACAAATCAACATTCTCCTAATATTAAAAAATTGATCTACAGAAACATCACAAAACAGAAGAGTCATCAACATATTGTAGATGCCTAATCTGCCGACTATTGATCGTCTCTTTAAATCCATTAAAACGATTCTTATTCGCCACATTCATAATACATCGACTAAGAGCCTCCCCCATAATACTAAAAAGTAATGGGGACAAAGGAGCATATTGTCTCAACTTCCTAAATACTTTAAGAAAACCTTTTAGACTCCCTTCCACTATAATAGAGAAATGAATGCTCAACAAACAATTATTGATCCATCGACACAATTTCTCCCCAAACCCAATGCATTTCAGAACTTCCAATAGCACATTCTAATCCACCCGATCATAGGACTTTTCCAAATCCAACTTTATCAAAACACTTGGCCCACTCCTCAGACTTTTGAATGGATACACTCCTAAGCGATGAGAACCCCATCAGTAATAATTCACCCATGAATGAAAGCCGACTGAGGACCCATAACCACTTTATTCAACACTCATTTCAATCTATCAGCCAAATTTTTTGCAGTGATCGTATATAAGCTCGCCAACAAACTGATAGGATGAATATCTGACATCCCCGAGATAGAACTTTTCTTTTGAATCAATGTTATATAGGTTGAGTTTATCGCTTTCCTCAAACAACCTCTAGCAAGAAATTCATTTACCATAATCATTAAATCTATTTTCACTACATTCCGAATTTTTTGAAAAAACCTCAGAGGAAAGCCATCAAGTCCTGGAGCCCTATCTTCAGGCAGAGAAAAGAAAACCATTTCACGCGAACCAAACATGACCTAGAATATTGCATCTTCTTTCCCATCTAAATTTCTCGAAATATCATTTTCTTCCTTCAAAACCCGTCTCTTCACATAAAATAAACAAGAGATAAGAAAATAGGATCTAGAGAGTTAGAGGAGTGGTCTTAGTTTATCCAAAAAAAAATTTAAAAAAAAGAAGAAAAGCATTTTACATATTATTGGGTGGACTCCACCTAAGTCTATGACTTTCCTTTCCGAATAATAAAGCACATCCAACAAAGCAGTTTGTGTCTGAGCAGACTAATAAATTGTTGAATTTAAGAAGTACCTAAATTTTAGGATTTAAAAAAGAAGAAGAAGAAGAAGACCTTAATGGTGTGGTTTGTATAACAACTGTAAACAATCTAAGTAAAGTGTACCTCTAAATCTTGCTATAAGACGCAGTTCTGGTATCGAAAACCCTTATGATGACCTAAAAAACTATTTTCTACTTGAGTTATGAAATTTAAAACTAAAAAAATAGTATATATTAAATAGATCTTTAAAAACTGAAAAGGTTTTAGAATATGGACTATGTAGATAATATGCCATAAGATGTACAACTTTTTACAACTTGCAATCTTCTTCTTTAATATATATGCATATCGAGGTGGAGATGATCATTTCTAGGGGACTTCACCGCCAGAACAACCTCTTTGACCAGATTCTTGAGGTGCATCTTGTTTCTACACTATAAAGTTGAGGCTTTATATAAATTTTTTAATCTATAATATATCCAATTTTATTTAATAAAATATATGTAAAAATATCTTTCATCCATCCATTCACTTTCTCACATGCAATTTAAATAAAATTAATTTTTTAATATAATAATATATGGACTTGGTTTCTATGCGCCCAAGCCCGCATATGTTGAAATGCAGACCTCTTAATAAATCTAATTTTGAGATGGATTTTAATACTTAATTTTTAAAAACATGTAATCTCTAATATGGAGATCATAAATATGAATAAATTTTAAAAACTTGAAATAATAATTCTAGTAAGGAAACATTTAGACCAATAGTTTTTATTGTTTTCAGATGGAACACCTACTTGCATCCATCTTTAAGATGGATGCTTTATATTTTCTAGACCGTATATGTAGAAATGCGGTCTAGCCCGCATGAAAAAAATTTCCATAATATATTTAGATAAGGGCAATGATTTCATGCAACATAGTAATATAATGCAACAACCTTAAAAAACCATCTTATGACTATTTGTTTGATCCATAAATAGAAATATACTCTTTTCATTCTAATGAACAATCACAAAATAAGAAAATTTGAAAACACAACCTAGAAAGTATGTTTTTAGCCCAATTTAACATAGGCCGTTCATTTTGGTGAGATGTTTAGATCTAAGCCTTAGAAAAATTTTTTCATTTCCAATTTTTTTAGATTGATTTATTATCGTTAGATGAACAATGTTAAAAAATAAAAAAATGATTTTGAGTTTATAAAGGCTAATATCTTGAAATTCACATAATGAATGGTCTAGATTCGTTTTTGGAGGGGACTCATTTTGACCATATTTTTTTTTTTTTTGGGATTGATTATGGAGATGAAGAGAGTGTGTGTACAAAATCTGGGGTCATACAAATACTACAAACATGGTTTTCTAGAAGTGTCGTTGCCTTATACTAGTGCAAGTTTAATAGAGGATTGGACGTCCAAAATTTGGTGTCAAAATAGTTTATAGAAAAAATGGACAGTTGGACGTGACCTTGTAATTGGGGCAATCTTAACCCTTCATTCAAAATGGACGGTTAGATAAAGGGAAGTATATAAGTTTTATGTTGTAGGGGAAGCATAGAAAGCTTGCCCATATATATATATATATATATATATGAAGATACCCCAAAACGCCTATAAACGAAAATGAATAGTGATTTCACCTACTTTCATCACCATCCAAACTGCATCATATGGTCACAATTGTTCGGTAGTATTTCAATTTTTATTTTATTTTTACTAATCGGAATGATCTGAAATTTGGAGAGTGGGTACATCTTAGTGATGTGCACTTAATAAAAATATGAAAAAAAATAAGTTATAAAATATAAATGGACCAAAATACCCCAATAATTCGGGGGTATTTTGGTTAATTTATATTTTACGAATTATTTTTTTCATATTTTTATTAGGTACACATCACAAAGATGTACACACGTTCCAAATTACAAGTAATTTGGATTTGTAAAAAAAAAATTGAAAATTAAAATACAATCAGACTGTGACCGTGCAATGAAGTTTAGATGGTGACGAGTGTATGCGAAATTACTGTTTATTTTCACCTATAGGTGTTGGGAAGATTTTTCTACACACATACACACACACACACACACACACACACATATATATATATATATATATATATATGGAAGATGTTAGGGTGAGTCCACTAGCTTACAGAATAATATAAGCCCAATAGCCCAAATTGAATCTGGGCCAATCTAACAGCCAAGAGTGTTTGAATTTTAATTTTTTTCTATAAATCCAAATCATTTGAAATTTTAGGTGAATGTTCTTCTCATCAAGCCGCACCTAATAAAAATATAAAAAAATAATTCGAAAAATTAAAAATTTATGGGGGTATTTTGCTTATTTGTTTTCATGTAAAATATTTTTCTGATATTCACCTATTTTTAATCAACACACATCTAAAATTTCAAGTGATTTGGACTTGTAGAAAAAAAATTAAAATTAAAACACTATCAGGCATCCGTGATCGTTGGATCGGCCCATATTCAATCTGGGCCATTGAGCTCATTTTTTCTTGTGAACCCATTAGCTCACAGAAGCTTCTTCATATAAATATATATATATATATATATATATATATATATATATATATATATATATATATATATATATATTGTTTGAATTTTATTTATTTTTCTACAAATTTAAATCACTTAAAATTTTAGGCGTGTGTACATAAAAAATAGGTGAATCTTCGAAAAATATTTTACATGAAATAAATTGACCAAAATACCCCCAAAATATTTCGGGGATTATTTTGGTCATTTTATTTTTCCCAAATAATTTGTTTTATATTTTTATTAAGTGCACCTTGATGATAAGAACATATAACTAAAATTTCAAGTTATTTGAATATGTAGAAAAATAAAATAAAATTCAAACACTACCAGACATCCGTGATTATATGAACATATAAGCCCAATGGCCCAGATTAGAAAAAGATGGGATTAGCCCATATGACCATATTGGAAAAAGATGAGATTAGCCCACTAGCTCATATGAACATATGATCCCAACGGTCCAGATTGAATCTGGGCCGATCTGACTATCACAGATGTTTGGTAGTATTTGAATTTTAGTTTTTTTTTTTCTACAAATCCAAATTACTTGAAATTTTAGGCATATGTTCATCAAACATAGGTGAATCTTTGAAAAATATCAAAAAAAATATTTTATACGAAATAAATTGACCAAAATACCCCTAAAAAGTTTTGGGGATATTTTGGTCATTTTATTTTTACGAATATTTTTTTTTCATATTTTTATTAAGTGCGCCTTGATGCCATGAATATACACCTAAAATTTCAAGTGATTTGAATATATATATATATAAAAAAAAAAAATTCAAGCACTACCAGACGCCTATTCGTATACCGCTACAGTAAACGTCGAATGGGCCTAGATTGAATATGGGCCGATCAGATAATCATGAATATTTGGTGGTATTTTATTTTTTCATTTTTTTCTACAAATCAGAATGATTTGAAATTTGGAGCGTGTATTCATAAAAAATAGACGAATCCACGAAAAATATCAAAAAAATATATTTATATGAAATAAATTGATCAAAATACCTCCAAAATATTTTAGGGTATTTTGGTCAATTTAGTTTACGAATTATTTTTTTTATATTTTTATTAGGTGTACCTTACTAAGACTTATGCATGTTCCAAATTTCAGATCATTCTGATTTGTAGAAAAAAAAATTAAAATTCAAACACTCTCAGACAACCGTGACCCTCGGATTGGCCCAGATTCGATCTGGGCTGTTGGGCGTTTACTATAATGGTATGTATATGGGCGTACATGAACGTTTTCTATATATATATATATATATATATATATATATATATATAGTAATGATACTATGAGACCCTCCCACACCCATGTGAGTAGGACCCCAAATGATCACCATTAAATTTTGACACAGATCTCTAGAAAACCCATTCACCCAAGTCCCACACCCATGTCATAACATTTTTAGAGATTTATGTCAAAATTTAATAGTAATCCTTTGGGGTCCTACTCACATAGGTCTGGGAGGGTCTCATTTCTCATATATATATATATATATATATATATATATATATATATATATATATATATATATATATATATATATATATATATATATATATATATATATATATATATATATATATATATATATATATATATATATATATATATATCAAAGTGAACCGTACCTTCAAATAATGTTGAGAAATTTGGTTTCAACACTGGAAATCTTTGTGATAAGCTTAAAATATATTTTCATCTTTAATTATAAAATTTAAAGTTTCAAAAATAGTATAGATCAAGCAGATCTATGAAAAGTTGAAAATTGATGGTCCAAAAATGCGTTATAAGATGCACTATTTCCATCACTTGAAATCCATTTTTTTTCTCATGTCCATGCATCTTGATGTCAAGATGGTCAATTTGAGGATATTTGGGCAACAAAACAACCTCTTCTAGTGAAATTTTTGAGGTGGACTCCAATTTGATTGTTTAGAGCCTCGGTTCTATATAAACTTTTTCCTATACATATATATGGACACTGTTTCTATGAGTCCATGTAGAAATGAGTCAACTCTTAAAAATCTACTTTTGAGATGGATTTTCAGACCAAATTTTTAAGGACATGTAATCTCCAACATGGAAATCATGAATATAAAAAATAAATAAATTTTAAGAAATAAAAATAATGATTTTATGGAAAAAAACATTTGGACTGGTAGTTTCTATTGTTTTTTAGATGGATCACCTATTTACATCCATCTTTAAGATGGATGCTTTATACCTTAGGACCACATGTTATAGAATTGCGGTCTAGCCCGTATGAAATAATTTTCCTATACTGTTTCTATAAGGCCTAGGATTTATGAAAACAAAGAAAGCCTTAATTCAAATCCCCGTCCGAAAGCAACTCAAACATTGGAAATTCTACGATTGCTCTAAAATCAATTTCTAACGCCGAATATGAAATTTGAAGTTCAAAAAATATTCGGATCTTGCAAATCCATGAGCACTTACTTTTAGGGGAAAATAAACAGTTCAAATAATGTATTACAATATGCACCATTTTTAAGGCTTAAAATCCTAATTTTTTTCACAACCGCATGGTCAAGGTGGAGATGATCGTTTCAAATATATTTTTTTGACACCAAAATTGCAATATTCATTGAGGGTTTACTTATTTTGATAGGGGTGCAGCCCTATCAAAACATTTGCCAATATGTGTGTTATATGACATGAAAAAGTTTATAAAAGGTTGCAACTTTAAAATGCATAATTAAGTTGCACTTCAAAAATCCATCATAGAAGGTTGTTTTTACGTTGTAAAAATCTCTAATTGATCATCTCAACATCAAGATGTATATATATATATATATATATAAAATGCATAATTAAGTTGCACTTCAAAAATCCATCATAGAAGGTTGTTTTTACGTTGTAAAAATCTCTAATTGATCATCTCAACATCAAGATGTATATATATATATATATATATATATATATATTTGAGTCTTAAAAATAGTGCATCTTACATCAAATTATCTAGATCGTCCATTTTCAAAATTTTCAAGTGTTTATAGATCGTCCATTTTCAAAATTATCTAGATCGTCCATTTGAATCATTTTTGTTTTGAAATTTAAGATGTTATATTTACATATAAAAGTAGATTTTCAAACAATCCTAAAAATTTTTTACACCAAAATTATATATATAATAATATTTAAAGGAATTATTTAATTTGATTGTTTAAAATTGCAACCTTATGCAAACCGCACCCTATTTGGAATACTAAAAGGTGCGTCAGTGGCTAAAAGTCCTCAAACGCGGCAACCACGAGATGTGCATGCATCCAATCCATTCAAACTCCCTCTTTTTGTAGCACGGAACGTATGATAATTACTTTCTTCTTTTAAGTATATAAGTCGTGTGACACTCTAACTCTCTCTAAGAACATCTCCAATTTAGAGTATTTCAAAACCACATCATTCAACACATTTGGGGATCATACTGGTTTTTCTTATTCTGCATCATTTATTTATATATATATATATATATATCGCTAAAATACGTCACGAAACACATTTGAAGATAAAAATGGTGTTTCCAACTTGCATCATTTAAAACAAGGTGTGGTTTCTATAAGGTTACAAGTTTAAATAAATCAATTAAAGCATGTCTCCAAATTTTATCATAACATGTAATTTTGATAAAATAATTCTTTAAGATTATCTCAAAATCTATTTTCATATCTAATTATAAAATTTTAAATTCTAAAAATGGTTAAAATCAAGTAGATTTATAAATATATGACAGTCTTGAAAATGGACCGTCTAAATAATGTTTTGCAAGATGCACTATTTTTGGGACTCTGAATCTCTTTTTTTTTCTCATATTCATACATATCGATGTTGTCGAGATGATCAATTAGAGGTTTTTTCAACATTAAAACAACCTTTTGTGATAGATTTTTTAGGTGCATCTGTAATTCTACATTTTAAGGTTGCAACCCTCTATAAATTGATTTCTTTAAAACATCTCTCTTGCTTTTTCTCTCTCCAACTACCTTAGTGTGCGATGGAAGATTTTGAAGAATGGAGACCTGTTTTTTTTTTCCCCCTCTTTTTAAAGAGTAAACACTTTGAAAAGTTTAAAATAAGAGATATGAAGTGAGCTGTAAATTGCTTTGCAAGGAGAGGGATTGAAGGGGGAGAATGAGAACGGGTCAATTCACTTGTGCCGCAAGTCGTAGGCGTTTGCATGTGATAATGTGTTGCTTCTCTCACTTTTTACGTTGAAATTTTGCTTCTTGCCATCACCGCAAGTTTTGTTGAATATCGAATGCAGTCCAATGGATCGAGCCAAGACCTCAAATTTAAACCTAATTATCTAAAGAGATATATGAGGTAGTGAATTGGTGTTTTTCTTAACATTAAACTACGGTAAAAACATTAAGTAGATCTCTATGAGTGACTATTAGAGTATGTATATCTATATTGATATACATCATTATGAATACATAATGAGATATGTACATGTACTTATATTGATATACATCATTATGAGTACATAATGATATATGTATATGTATTGATATATATATATATCTTTTAAGTGTCTCTGGATTATGATTAGTATTCATAATGATATATGTATATGTATTGATATATATATCTCTAAAGTGTCTCTTGATTATGATAAGATTAGTCCGTAGTTATCCATAACCATTGGTACTTATATTTAATTGTTATTGGTTGTATAATATTGATATACATCATTATGAATACATGAGATATGTATATATATATCTCTCTTAAGTGTCTCTTGATTATGATAAGATTAGTTAGTAGTTATCCATAACCATTGGTATTTATATTTAATTGTTATTGGTCGTATATTTATACGGATATTGTATATTCTTGATCAATCAATAAAAAAAAAAAGTTTTATAGGACATAAGGCCCAAATATACAGAAATACAAAATACAATTTCTTAACGGTGACAAACTGCGATCTCTCTCCTTCATGTCTATCTCTACATTGTCTATCTCTCCATCTAAATGCATTATACGCGGAGTTACCAACATTCTTTGCTCTACTAACTGTACGGTCCCTTCCATATTTAGTTTTCATTAAAAACTATTGTTTCCTTTGGTATCTTGGTTCTTTAACATGTAAGCTTTCTAGTCTTCATTTTCTATGCAATTTCTTTAATTGATTCCGTGCAATGCACGTAGCAAAACTTGATATAAACAAGAATGTACCATCAATCTCTTTAATTTGCTTGTTCTTTGATCTTTAATTTATCAGCCTTTTGTGCTCTCAAACCAAAATGTATCCTCAACCAAAGTTCTTTCTCTTGCTCTCTCTTCTGTCTCTCTCTCTCAAGAGCATCGAATGTGATGAACCAGTCCCAACCATTGATTACAACACTGCGCTTCTCCTAAAGGTGGATCATGCAGGTCAGGGAGATTTCATCAATGTTCAAGACGCCATTAACGCAGTACCATGCAACAACTCCAACTTAGTTTTCATATTGATTTCTCCAGGACAGTATAGGCAAGTCTTAAACCATGTCATCTTCTTTCATTCTATTTTGAGCAATGCTTTCGTGGGGGAGCACCATTCTATTTTGAGCAATCCTTTCGTGGGGGAGCACCATTCTATTTTGAGCAATGCTTTCGTGGGGGAGCACCACTTTGTGTAGGTTGGGGAGACAGCTTTCCCATGGTTGGATCACTTGGCAAGTTGATCTTGAGATTGAGGGGTGGCTCCCCACTTGATGATGTTTTCTTCTTTTTGAAGTTTTTTTCTTTACCAGTGTGGAAAAAGTCTAGCGAGCCCATTCAGTCTTGTCCAAGTAACTCAGACTCGCCGTCTTGGCAAGTTCGAGTATCCCTGAGTTGGGTGGTCTGGCTTGGGGATCTTAAAAAAATATAAAAATCTAAAAAAATAAGAAATTCATTGGTAATGGGATTGTATGCAATCAGACCCTGTACCTTTAGTACAAGGAGGTCACAATTATTTATAATGCGAAGTCTGGTGGCTTGGGCGTGTCATAAAGTTCAAAAAATATCCTTTTGAACTATGAATTTGGTCAATGAAAGAAATGCATCCCCCCAATTTCACATTTAACAATTAAGATTAATTGTAACCACCTTGTACCAAAGGTAAATGATCTCGTTTTTTCCTTCTTTTTAGGTTATTTCTAAAATGCCCCCTTACAAATTGATTTTTTCAAAATCTATTTTTTCACTACTTTTTAAAACTCATTTAGATGTGTTTTGTTTAATTTACGCTAGAGCATGCTTTCTCTATTTTTAGTAATTTTTTGTATTTTTAATTTTTAAAACATTTTGGCTTGGCAGAACTCAACCATATTTAGGCCAAGACTGAGTTACATGGCTCAGGCAGGGCCGAGTCCCCATCGCCAGAGTGGACTTTCCCACACTATTCTTTACTAAAATGGCAGAAATAAACTCAAGTCTGCTATGACTCCTTTCGGTATCTAATCTACAGACCATGGCGAAACCCTGGTCCTTAAAAGCATCACTGTTTATGGAAATGATAGATGGTAATGGTGAGAGTGAGTGTGGAACCTACCTTAATAAGACATGGCTGCTATGGTTGTTCCACTCTCTTTCAATCATGGTCTATCAATGGATTGTGATGGCCCAAAAGGACTGCGATTACGTCATAGCAGATAGGATTATAATGTAGTTTTCCAGTTTCCTTTTGGTTACAGATTCATTCATTGTGTGCTTGAGTACTGATTGCGTGAGCGTGGTTCAACAGGGAGAAAGTTATGGTTAATAGGCCGTTGGTGATTTTGAGTGGGTCGGGAGCGGGCGAAAGCGTGATTACATGGAACGACAGCGCCGACTCCAGCGGAGGAACTTTCAATTCTGCAACACTTACAATAGAAGCTCCTGATTTTGTTGCAAGAAGACTCACAATTAGGGTATTTACTCTCTAGATACAACTTGTAATATCATTAGTATCACCATCAGCAGCATCCTAGTTCTGATTGATCATCTTCGAAACCGTTATTTCGTTTAACGCACTACTATCCTAATGATTATTAGGCAATTGTTGAAAGACTAAGGCCACTCAAAATTGTCAGCTCACAGGTTGTACGGCCTGTAAATTTCTCCCATTTTCAGATGGCCTTAGGTTTTTACAGGGTTGTTCCAACAATCACTTTATTATTTAATAAGAAAAAGTATCTATGTTCATCATTATTCGACATTATTGACATTCATTCGACAGAAGTTCGCAAAATATGGGTATGCTGTAAGGAAAAATCACAATTCAAAGAACTAGTATCCTTCTGTGCAAAACAAAAGTTCAAAATTAAATTAGCAGAGAAAAACCAATTTTCGATTGAAATTCCTAAAATTTACGACATTCGATATGACCATTTTATCTCTATAAATAAACCTAAGAGAAGTGTAAAAAAAAGAAAAATCAAGGCAAAAGGGGGCGAGAAGCCAAGTTAAAGAAGTTTTTATGTGTGTGAAGCAAGTTCATGCACATGCTTGTGTATATATATAGCACACACTGTTGGAAACACATATTACATCACAATCTATCTAGATTCATAGCAGTTAAGAAATGCTATTTGATTTTATGTTTTTTTTTCTACTTTCTCGATCTTTTTAGTAGAAGACATCATAAACCATATTCTTTCCTGCAACAGAATACATATGGTGCTGGTTCACAAGCAGTTGCAGTGAAGGTATCTGAGGACAGGGCAGCATTTTATGGCTGCAAGTTCTTCGCTTACCAAGACACCCTTCTTGATGACAAAGGAAGACACTACTACAACAACTGTTACATTCAAGGAGCCACTGATTTCATTTGTGGCAATGGCCTTTCTCTTTTTGAAGTAAGCAATGGCGTAACTATTTAGTAGAAACTCAATCTTACACAATATAATAGAAAGGAAAAGTATACAATATAATAAAAAGGAAAAGTATACAAATAGACCACGTACTTTGCTACAATAAAATTACAATCACTCTTGTTCCTCAGATTTTAAATCGGGTGGTTGTAAAAGCGTCATTAACTAGACTAAAAGTTCAAAAAACAAATCTCTTGAACCTCATGACCCATCCCAAGCCATTCAATTTGATATCTAATGGCTACTAATAATTATGACTTTCTTGTAATAAAGATAAATGGTCTCTCAGTCATAATTTCCGGGATAAAAAAAAATGTAAAAGATGGAAAAAGAACACTAATGAAAAGAAAGTAAGCATTAACCTAAGGAAAAAAACCGGTTTAGAAGTCAAAGAGAACTTTGAGAGGCAATTATGGGGTAGAAAGCTTCAAAAAGTGTCCTCTTTCAGTTGAGAAATGGATCATAGATGAGTAGTTTTCAAGGAAGGAGATCACATGGGTTTTCTATTTCTCCCTTTTTCTATTGTCCTTATCATTATTTATTTTTGTTACTTAGAGATACTACTAAAACTTTTAAAAGATTTGAATATTTGACAAAAGGGCAAATATTGTATTATGTGGTACCTTCAAGTTGTTTTCACTCATTTATTTAAAACTCTAATATCTATATTTCCACAGAACTGCCATTTGCATTCGGTTTCAATGACAAAGGGTGCTGTAACGGCGCAGAAGAGGGCATCGGAAGATGATAATACGGGCTTCAGCTTTGTGAATTGCGTGGTTAGCGGCATTGGAAAGGCCATATTGGGGAGAGCATGGGGCGCCTTCTCTAGGGTCGTCTACGCAAATACCTATATGTCTGACGCTATACTCCCCTATGGTTGGGATGATTGGGATCATTCCTCTAGGTATAGCTACTCTCCCAATATATATATATATACGAAAGCTAGCAGACGGAGCAGGCTGAGTCCAACCGTTTATATTCAATTTAGGCCAATCTAATAGATACGACTGCATTTTGTATTTGAATTTTAATTATTTTTCTATAAATTTAAATTATATGAAATTTGGAGCGTCCACTATTCTCATCAATGTGCACCGAATAAAATATTAAAAAAAATCTTTGTAAAATTTAAATTGATTTAAATTTTATGTATATTTTTTTAAATTTTTTATTAAATTCATCTATTTTTTTAAGAATAGACGCTTCAAATTTCAAGTAATTTAGATTTGTCAAAAAACAATTAAAACTTAAATACGAAATGCAATCATGATCATTGGATCGACCCAGATTCAATTTGGGCCATTGACTCTCACTGTTCCATCAACTAATGGGCTTACGCCAGCCTTTCCCCATATATATATTCTATGGACCATTATGTCATGCTTGTGCGGGAGCATATACTTTTATACTTACTCCCTTTGATAAGAGAAACTTAATAAGAGTACTTTATTTTATGGGAAACTTTGGGATCCAAATCATCATATAAGTATTCATGTAAAGAAAATGGATTTTGTGTTCTTAAATACCTAGGTTTGACAATATTTAATTTGAGGTTGTTATTTTTTTGAGTCAAGGATAAGTTTTTCTTTCTTTCTTTTTTTTAGAATTTAGTTGCTATTTTGATAAGGTTGCATCCTAAAAATGTGGGGTTCTAGACCCTGCTAGGTAGGGTCTTAATCAAGAAATGAATATCTGAAATGCCCTTGTTGGAGCATGGAATCTTTTGACTTTTGTTTCAAAGGGCTACATTTAGTATTGTTGATCCAAGTGGTTAATAATCTCTAATATTGGGGAAATTTTTAATATTGTAAAATTGGTCAAATGATCCCAATTAACACAAAAGGGTTTATAGGTTAATTTTCATTTCATTCATTAAACTCCTAAAAGATATTACCAAAATACCCAAGTTACCTTTGTTGAGGGTTGGGAACCCCACATTATAATTTGACTCACCTCGACCAAGCAAGAGTACTCTTATTATTTGGTAGCGGCCCTTTTAGATGGGTTAAATTACTATTATATTCTTGTTTGTCGAGGGTTCCCTATCTTGAATAGGGACAATTATGTTCTTGTCTGTCGAGGGTTCCCTATCTTGAATAGGGACAATCAAGCTGTTTCTAAATATATTTTTGAGGGTACCTAACGGAATAATGTTAATTGGGATGTTTTGACTATTTATGATATTGTAAAAGATTTCGACCCCTAAGATTATATTTTTTGTTATTATTGTTTCTCCTTGTTATTTGGTTTTCTCCTGGCTCACTAGGTGTTGGCTTGTATGTGTTGTAGCACGGTCTATTATGGTGAATATCAGTGTTACGGGCCTGGATCTAATCTATCTGGAAGGGTTCCATGGTCGTATAATCTCTCAACGGTTGAAGCTGCGCCATTCCTAACTCAAACTATGATCGACGGCCAAGATTGGATCAGGGCCCCTCCAACAAATTTTACTAGGCCCATACAACCTTATGGTCAAATAGAGAAAAAGTCATGTCACGATATTTTTAATTGATTGCCGGTCATTCGTTATTCCCTGTGACAGATTATTGATTATATTTCCTTGAAATTTTTTAAATGCTAATATCATTAAAAAACAAATGGATCTTTTCGTTTGAACTGTAATTTTTTTGGGTTATGTTTTAGGAAATTTGTCGAAATACTTATGAGAGTTTAATTATTTAATATTTTACATATTTACTACTATGTCAATTCATGATCATGTTTTTTTTCAATGGATATTTTGATATTGAATTTAAGAAATAAATAAAAAATTAAATAGCTCATCTCTCATGAGTATTTAGATAAATTTTCCTTGCTTTTTCATTAATTGATATTTGAGTATATATATATATATATATATATATATATCTTTTTTTTTTTACATAAAAAAAGTTAACCAAAATACCCTGAGACAATTGATTGACTCTCATGCCAATGAGACGTAAACTCTCAAATGTTCAAGGTTAAAGTTTTAATAATAATAATAATAATAATAATAATGTAAACTCTCAAATGTCAAGCCTTACATTAACCATTGAGTTTCAAAAAAAAAATGCACTTACAAATCTCTAAAGTGCCTTTAGGATTATGATATGCACTCTAAATCACCTCTGATGCAATCTCAACATAAAACAAGGTTTTAAAAACATGATTAGATTTGATGGTTTTCCTAGTTCGAACCGAAACTGGAAGAGGACTTGTCCAAGTTCCCCATGGAATGGGGATTCGAGTATTTCTCCTTAAAATTGAATCTCAAGTATTTATGTCTTAGGAAAAATAATTTAGGGTCTATTTTATAGAATTATCATATTATGATATTTCAAGATACTATAGAATGTAATGTAATCTTAATTATAGAAGTTTGTGAACCACATTCGGTAGGGTCAAATTATTAATAAAAATAAGCAACTTTAAAATTATAGTTATGAATTAAATTTATAATTAAAAATATCATTAATAAATACAAAAAGTTAAATTTAAATTGTAACTACTTTTATCACATAGGGAATACACCAGTCACTAATTTTTTCAATTATCTACCTAATACTTTATGCAAAAGTACTTTCATCGATAAAATATAAAAAATAGCCAAAATTTATTTTTACATGTATACTTTTTTTTTTTTTTTTCCAAATTGTTTAATTATACCGAAAATCAACCCCATAACGGTCCTCATAGAACTATATTGCCTGGAGCTATGGATCAATTACATTCATAGTTTTGTAGGGAACACCAAAAGGCACTAGTTTTTTTTACGTCCATAGCAGCACAGACGACATGATACTTATAATCCATAGTGGTGCGAAAAGCACTACGATTTGTTAGATTAGTATTTTAGTGTAAAAATTGAGCATTTTTGTTATTTTAATTTAATTTTTAATTGTTTTTTATATATTAATAAAAAATAACCAAAATACATTAAATCTAAAAGTGTTTTTACTCAAATTAAAAAATAAACCATATTTAAGTCAAGTGAATATTTCATTTCACAATAGTACTAAAACAATTTTTTTTACTAAAAGAATATTTTAACATTTATCTATATATTCTAGATATATTGAACCACAATTAAACGAAGAACACGTGACATTCATTTGGATGAGATACATAATGATGGAGAGAGATTAGCATAAGTAGCTTATAAAGTTTAGAGTAACATGATGGGGATTTCTTTTTTACTTAGGGTTGATCGATTCTAGAATTACTTTCAGAATGGGTTCTTCCCAAGGTTAACCTCATGGTCCTGAGGTTATGAGGAACATATAGGCTTATGAGGAACATATAGGCTATGTAAATAACTCACAAGAACTTAGTGGTGACAGTCATTAGAGAGATTAAAAAAAAAAGGAACAAGGATTAAATTATTATATAACTGGTATCATATGAGCCACATGATCATAGTCACAACCAGCGTTTTAAAAAACGCCGAGTCGAACCGGACTCGCCCGGTTCGACTAGGAAATAGTGAAAAAGGAACCGGATCGCGCCAAAAATCGGAAATCGTCCGGTTCTAGAGAGAACCGGACGATTCTGTACAGTGAATCGCCGATTCACTGTACGGAATCGGCGAGTCCGAACAGTGAATCGCCGATTCACTGTACGGAATCGGCGAGTCCGAACAGTGAATCGGCGATTCCGTACGGATTTTTTTTTTTTTTGGTAATCCATGATAGATTTTTTTGTAATCCATGATCGAATTTTTTGGTTTTTTGTAACCCATGATAGAATTTTTTGTAATCCATGATCAAAATGTTTGTTTTCTTTTCTTGTAATCCATGATCGATTTTTTTGTTTTTTTTTTTTTTTTTGTAACCCATGATAGAATTTTTTGTAATCCATGATCGAATGTTTTGTAATATATGATCGAAATGTTTGTTTTTTTTTTGTAATCCATGATCGAAATGTTTGTTTGTTTTTTTTTAATCCATGATTGAATTTTTTGTTTTTTGCTTTTTTTGTAACCCATGATAGAGTTTTTTGTAATCCATGATTGAATTTTTTGTAATCCATGATCGAACTATTTTTTTCTTTTTTTGTAATCCACGATTGAATTTTTTGTTTTTTTTGTTTGTTTTTTTTTGTAATCCATGATCGAATTTTATGTAATCCATGATCGAATTTTATGTAATCCATGATTGAATTTTTTGAAAATTTGTGATTTTTTTTGTTTAATCCATGATCGAATTTTTTTTTGTAATCCATGATAGAATTTTTTGAAAATTTGTGATTTTTTTTTAATCCATGATCGATTTTTTTGAAAATTTGTTTTTTTTTTTTTTTAATCCATATTATTCAAAGAGAAAACGAGAGAGATGATGATTCTGAGGCCACCCTATCCCAGCCATATTATTCACATATCGAGTCCCAACAGCAACAGTGTAGGGATGAGCACGAAATACTGTAAATTAAATGCTGAATGGCGGTTCATGCAGGGAAAGAACATATCAATATTCGCATATTCATTCAAAAATATGAAAATTCTTAATGGAGTACCCTCATTTTTTATTGAATTCCTAAAAACAAATATTTATAATGAATTTTAATAATTTTTTCGGATTTTTTTGAAGCTTTATTCTGACCGATTCACCCGATTCCTATCCGGATCGCCGATTCGCGGATCCGGATGGCCGATTCGCCGATCCAGATCGGTTTTTCAAAAGCCCGATTCGGGTCACCGATCCGGTTTTTAAACCATTGGTCACAACTATAATTGTGTATATTATTGCTCTATATCCAATGGATAGGACGTTGATGGAGGAAAATGATTTTTATTTTATAGCCAAATAATTGATTTTACATCTTTACTTTTATTCACCAACCTAGATTACTGATAACCTCATAACCTCATCATCATGTGGTTATAATGAAGAATAAATTATACCACATAACAAATAGCTCATGTAAATCATCATGTGGTTATAATGAAGAATAAATTATACCACATAACAAATAGCTCATGTAAATCGCTTAGAATGACAAAGAGAGATTTATATGAGTGGAATAATTACATTAACCAACTCTACAAACAACACCCTAACAAGAAAAGAATCCTTGGACAAAGCTTTTTATTTAGTTATGAATAAATCGATTTTAAGGCACTCATATCATTATCATTTTAACTTTTTTTCAATTAATTAGGGTCGGTTATATGAATCATGGTTTTCCATTCTGCTCTATTAAAGGCCAATTCATACACATTCTACCTTCTTAAATTACTTCAAATATTTAAGCCAATTCATACACTCTCGTTATATCCAAAACAAGTGTCAATTTTAACAGATTTCATATCACATTGGATTTCATAATGTATAGTCCAGCAAACCATTTTGAAGTCTTATCTGATTCTAACAGAGATCCACAAAAATATTTGTTTAATTACTGTTTACAGTGCAAATCAAGACGATCTCAAGATGAAATTGGACTAGATCCGAACCACAAACTGATTTTTTAAAAAGAGTGATAGAGAGTGTGGATAATCAAATTCTGATATGACGTCAGATCTACTCATAAGTGAGGATATCTGCTCTCAGATAAGTGGTAGAGTCAGTATGGATCTGAAATACGAAATACGAAATACAACATAAAATGAAATAAATTTGATTTAATTCTAATAAAAATAAATAAATAAAAGAAAAGAAATGCAGAAAGAGTAAGAAAATATCAGACCGGGCCAGTTGGCCCGAGACTCCTGAGGTTTCGAGGTCTCGCATGTATCAGGACCAGTTGAGTTTATGCCATGCATCATCTTTCTCTCTCTTCAGGTTTTGACCACACATGGGATTGGTTGGATGACTTTTTTAATTTAAAGGCAACGGCCTAAAACTTAAGTTTTCCTAAATCTAGGGTTTGCTCACAAGTTGTCTCTCTGGGCTCTCTCTACCTCTCATATTTCCTGGCCTACGGGTTAACAAAGTTCAACTCTAAATAATTCAAATGTACTTATATAAAGGCTCAAATCGTACCAGAATGAATATATATCAATTTCAAGCAGATTTGCCACCCAAATTTCTATTTTGAGGGTCAAAGGGAGCCCAAATCTGACCAAGATTAGCAGTTTCAGATTTTGGGGTGATTCGTTCATTTTTGTGATATTGTCTACCAAAAAACAAGTAAAATAAGATATTTTATTATTTTAACTTGATTTATTAATAAAACAATGGTCATGCAGGATTCTGGATCACAGGATAGAGATAATGGACTATGATGGTCTATGGTCCGGGGGTTTACTGAGATAGTGTGATCTTAAGGCGGTCTATGGTTTAGAAAACCAATAAATTTGTCAGTTCTCAAAATGCAGTGGCTACAATTACTTTCATCTCGCTCAACAAGATGATCTAAAGAACACGTCATCGTCATCATTTGAGCCATATCCAAACTATTTGGGGTTGCTATCTAAAGGAATATGTCATCATCATTTTAACATTTTCTCAATTAATTGGGGTCTGCTATATGAATCCTAGTTATCCATTCTTATCTATTAAATGTCATATCCTCAGTGAGACCATAAGTCCCCATATCTTTTCGGACTACTTCCAGCCACATCATTTTGCGCCTATCCCTTACCTTTTTCAACCCTTCCACTTGAACTAACGTGCACCTTCTAACAGATGTTGTACTTGGTCGGTGCCACACATGGCAGCCTACTTAAGTCTAATTTTTCTCATTTTACTTATTGGTGTCACGCCTAAGTTCCATCAAATATATTCATTTTGAATTCTATCCCTTCTTGTCTTGCCACTCATCCATCTCAACATCCTCATCTCTGCCACACTCATTCTGTAGGTATATTGTTTTTTGTCCGCCCAATATTCTGCCCCATAGAGCAAAGTTGGTCTAACTGTTGTTTTATAGAACTTGCCCTTCAGACTCATTGGTATGTGGGGATCACATAAAATTCCAGTGCACATCTCCACTTCGCCCACCCATCTCTATTTTTGTGTGCGACATCTTCCTCAATCTCTTCATTTTTCTAGATTATCGACCCAAGATATCGAAAGTGCAGTATTTTTTGTACTTCCTGACCGTCAATCTTAACCAATTCATCGTCTGTGCTCCTATTATTACTAAACTTGCACTCGATATACTCTGTCTTCGTCCGAATAATTTTAAAATCTTTAGATTCTAGAGCATCACTCCAAAGTTCTAATTTTGTATTGACATCGTTTTGGGTCTCATCAATCAAAACTATATCATCTGCAAACAACATGCACCATAGTATTTCATTATGTAGGTGCCTAGTTAAGTAGTCCACAACTAAGACAAGAGGTATGTGCTCAATGCTGACCCTTGATGTAGACCTATTATCACTAAAAAATCACTCGTCTGTCCACTAGTTGTTTGTACACTAGTTAGTTTTTCATTGTATGTATCTCTTACCAAGTCGATATAATGTCTTTAAACGTCTTTCTTTTTCAACACCCACAAAATCAAATCTCGAGGTATTCTATTATAAGCTTTCTCTAGATCAATAAATACCATAGAGGTCTTTTCCCTTGGCCCTCAACTTCTCAATCAGTTGCACAAGTAGAAAAATAGCCTCAGATATTGATCTTCTTGGAATAAAACCAAATTGATTTTCATATATATGCGTTTCATGCCTTAGTCGTTGCTCAATGACTTTCTCCCAGAGCTTCATAGTATGACGCATTAGCTTGATCCCTCGATAGTTTGCACAGTTTTGTATGTCTCATTTGTTCATGTAGATAGGTACCACAATATTTTTCTTCCATTCGTCTGCCATTTTCTTTGTTTTCAACACCTTGTTAAACAGCTTCGTTAGCCAGTGAATGCCAATTTCCCCATGCACTTTCAAAGCTCTATCGAGATACCATCTGGTACTAAAGTATTTCCTGTTTTCATTATTTTCAAAGCTTCTTTCACTTCCGACATCCTAATTCTACGAATGTATCTATAACATCCATCGTCACTTGTACCAACAGTCCCTTCTACTACTATGTTTCTATTGTGCTCGTCATTTAATAATTCTTGAAAATAGACTCTCCATCTTTTATTGACCTTGTCATCATTGACCAAGACCCTTTGATCCTCACTCTTAATGCACTTAGTATGGCTTAGATCCCTATACTCGTATACACCTTGTTAATTACATTCATTTCTTCTTGCAATGGATGGGTCAAATAACTTTATGTAATTGGTTAACCGTGGCTCAATAAGGGGGAAGTAAATAGAGAAAATTTACACTATATTTCCTTTGGATATGAAAGTTTTCTTTCTTTCTCCTTTACACCTCGTTGTTCATCACACACTATGGTAGTTATTAATGTGCTTGATAGTTGCAGTGGTCATGAAGTAGTGGGATAGTGTAGTTATTTGTTCTCCACGCTACATTGATGGTGTGTTTCCACATGTCGGCACACACCATAAAAATTGTCCTCTTTTTTTTTTTTTGTGACAAGAGTAATAGATTTTATTAAGATAAAAAGAGATTAAAATAAAAACTAAAATAAAGAAGGAGATACAATCAAAGAGGCCAAAGAGACACATTTCTTAGTAATATCACCTGCAACAATATTAGCTTATCTGTAAACATGATTAAAGGTAAATCTGCTGCCTAAAGATAAACCCCCACTTTATGCCATAAAGAACACGTCTGCCAAAGAGGTCTTGAAGGCCATGTATCTTCAAATTAAATTGAGTGGGCTCTCCAAAAGATTTGAGCACTCTCAATCAGAAGTGTGCCTCTTATCCATAATCTTTGTGATTGAGGTCTATGTGTAAATGTATTCCATGTTCTCCTCTTTCACATAGTTGTAACTGATTAGCGAGGAAGCAGTTTGCGCTCCTGGTAAATCACATGTATGCTGATTGCATTCTTTTGACATGATCTCAAAGTGATTAATGTCCTTAAAGGATTATAATTATTCATCTGGAATATGCAATCTAGATCCGATCCTTATGACACCCATTTCGGGTAATCATGAATTTAAATGGCGTATTGGGGTATCTCTGAAAAAGTGTACTTAAAAAAAATATGGGCTATTCTAAAAGGTATTTCATGTATTGGAGCTCACTAGGTATTGATTAGGTATTGATTAGATGGACACACCAGAGGGTCTTTATAGAATAAAGGACGTGGTTAACATGCAGGCCAAGCTTGCACATGTAGAAATGTGATTAATCTTAAAAATTTATTTTTTGGACTTGATTTTTAAGGACATGTAATCTCTACAACAGAGATCATGAATATGAATAAATAAATAAATTTTAAAACTAAAAATAATAATTCTATTAAGAGAACATTTGGACTATTAGTTTCCATTGTTTTTAGATGGACCACCTACTTGCATCCATCTTTAAAATGGATGCTTTACACTTCTAATCCGCATATGTAGAAAATTAAAAATTTCAAAAATAACGAATAAATACATAAAAGTAAACCTTTTCAAATAAGTTTTTAAATAACCATAAATTTAGAGGTATCTTAATGTGCTTGAATCCATAGATAGGGGTGGCAACAGTCGGGTCAAGAGCTGTACTCGAAAGATGATATGAGACCCAAACCCAGACCTAGACTCGGACCTGACTTAAAAATTAAAATATCTATGTATTTAACTATATTTCATATATTGAGACCCAAAAAATATTATCAAACTCAAATCCGTACTGAAATCTGAATAATGTTCGGGGTCCAAGATTTGGACATGGACCCAACCTGCCGGGTCCAATTTTTGGACCCATGGATCCAAATCGGGACTACCTCACGGATTCAGGGTTGGGTCCGGGACCACATGTTTCAATTTGTGTGAAGGAAGTGCATCCTATCAAATATGTCACGAATTCATCTGTATTAGCACTATCCCTCCATCACCGTCAGATTTACGAGAGAATCTACAAGATAACTTTGCGGTCATTGTTAATGTAGGCCCCTTGGGAAATCAATTTTTAGAAGAAATTTCGGCGATGTTTATCCGAAAGTCTAGATCGAAAATACTAAATTTGGACGCAAACCGAACTTTGAACGACTGCCCCGATGCGAACCGAAGGGCGCGGGAGCAAACCCCTAATTCCTCTGTACCCTGCAAAATCAGTAATGAAAAGCACACGTTAATGGCGGATTCCAAAACCCTAGCTTCTCCTTCAACAATGGCGGACGTGAATCTAGAAAAATCTTCAAACCTCGAAAAAACGGCTCCTCCTTTGCCGGATACTTTGCCAGAAAACCAAACTCCGGCCAAAAAGAGGCGTCGAAGAAAGAAGCACTTAGAGAACGCGGCCGCCATAGCCATAGGCAAGGCTCGAGCTCTGAGACCACATACAAAGGCAGGAATTTACAGTGAGAAGCTCATTGACAAGATGTTGCAGAAACAGCTTGGCCATGGATCGAAGGGAAAGCGCAAGAGAATCAATGGCCTAAACAGAGAGCTAAATATTGAAGCCCTGATCGCGCACTCTGTAGGTTTTCCTACGGATTCACTTACAGAGGAGGAGATCGAAGCAGGTGTGGTTTGTCCTTTAGGGGGCTCTGAACAAGCGAATTACATCGTGGTTCGAAACCACATCCTTTCTCTATGGCGAGCCAATGTGAAGGCTTGGCTCACAAAGGATCAAGCCATGGAGTCTATACGAAAAGAGCACAGTGCCTTGGTTGATTCAGCCTATACTTTTCTTCTTCGCCATGGATTCGTCAACTTTGGCCTCTCTCCTTCTAAACCTGAGCCCATGCACCAGCCCAGGGCTAGAGGACATGTTCTTGTTATTGGTGCAGGGCTTTCAGGCCTGGCTGCTTCAAAGCAACTGATAACTTTAGGGTTTAGGGTTTTGATCTTGGAAGGGAGGAACAGACCAGGAGGTAGGGTTCACACGAAGAGAATGAGTGGAAATGATATAGTTGCAGCTGCTGATCTCGGGGGAAGTGTTTTGACTGGAATCAATGGGAATCCTTTGGGGGTTTTGGCTAGGCAATTAGGGTTTCCTCTTCATAAAGTAAGAGACATTTGCCCTCTGTATTTACCAGATGGTCGAGCTGTGGATTCAGAGGTGGATTCAAGAGTTGAAGCTTTGTTTAACCAATTGCTCGAAAAGGTTTGTAAACTGAGGCAATCAATGGATGATATGGCTGTTGATGTTTCTCTAGGAACTGCTCTAGATACCTTTAGGGAAGTGTATAGAGTTGCTGAGAACCAAGAAGAGAGGATGCTTCTCAATTGGCATCACGCTAACCTTGAATATGCAAATGCTTCGCTCTTATCTGATCTTTCACTTGCTTTTTGGGATCAGGATGATCCATATGAAATGGGGGGTGACCATTGCTTCATACCAGGTGGTAATGGGAGGTTTGTCAAAGCCTTATCAGAGGGTCTTCCTATCTTCTATGGAAAAACAGTGGATTTGATCAGGTATGGAACGAATGGGGTTCAGGTTCGAGCAGGCAACCAGGTGTTTCAAGGTGACATGGTTCTTTGCACTGTTCCTCTTGGTGTTCTTAAGAAAGGTTCAATCAAATTTGAGCCTGAGCTACCCCAATCAAAGAACGAAGCAATTCAAAAATTGGGTTTTGGGTTATTGAACAAAGTGGCTATGCTATTCCCCCATTGCTTTTGGGGTGCAGAGATTGATACATTTGGGCATTTATCCGTGGATAAGTGCAAAAGGGGCGAGTTCTTTTTGTTCTATAGCTATGCATCTGTATCAGGAGGTCCATTGCTAATGGCTTTAGTTGCAGGTGAATCAGCAATTGGGTTTGAATCCATGGCTCCTTCTGATGCAGTAGAGAGAGTGCTTGGTATACTTAGAGGAATATTTCGCCCTAAGGGCATCATTGTTCCCCATCCAATTCAAGCTGTGTGTACAAGATGGGGTAGCGATCAGTTTACTTATGGGTCTTATTCACATGTAGCGGTTGGTGCGTCTGGTGACGATTATGATATTCTTGCTGAAAGTGTGGGGCAAGGTAGGGTCTTTTTTGCGGGAGAGGCAACAAATAGAAGGTACCCGGCAACCATGCATGGAGCTTTTCTTAGTGGATTGAGAGAAGCTGCAAATATATCTAGAATTGCAGAAAGTAGGTCAAAACCAGAGAACATTGAGGTTAAGGACGAGTTTATTGAAGATGATGCACTTTTTGATTTGTTTAAGCGTCCTGATTTGTGTTTTGGGTGCTTTTCTGCTTTGTTTGATCCAAGAACCAGTGATCTAGGATCTAATTCAATTGTGAGGGTATTGGTTGGCAAGGGAACAAATGGTGTTGAGTATAGGTCTGCTCCCTTGCGACTTTATGCCTTGATGTCTAGGAAACAAGTGATTGATTTAGAGGAGGTAGATGGGGATATCAATAGATTGAAAGTTTTGTATCAAAGTTTTGGTGCAAAGCTGGTAGGCGTTAGAGGTTTGGGTAGTGAAGGAGGCGAGCTAATTGCTTACCTGAAGGGGGCTAGAATCAATGGCAAGATTGAAATACTTAACGCTGCTTAGACCATTGCAATACACGATGTGTTGAGAAGTTTGCAAGTTGTCATTATTTGTTTATTTGATTACTTTTGCTTGCATTGCTTGTTACTTCGTTCATCGTATCTCCTAAAGTCCAATCAGTTTTAATGAAAGGATAGATTTTCCAATGTCCTTCCAAGGCATATGGGATCCACTTGGTGGCAAGCGAGAAAATCACATATAGATGGTCATAAGAGAGAACTAGGAGCGGGTAACCCATGTTTTCTATTGATAGGAAGAGGAAGTATGAATATTTGGTATAATTGCTGTTCATTGGCAATAAGTTCATGCACTGACACTGCAAATGCAACAGGATTAGAACATGCCTTTAGGTTAAGCTCACAACTGTGATGAATATTGGTAGAGTTGTCTACAATGGTATATTTGATTTTCACGTGAAGCATATGTGGGATTAGCCATCCAACCTGCAGATAAGGAGATGACCAACAGTCTTATCATTATGATGGTGCTGATTTGAAGTTGCACAATCAAATGCAATTGTAATAGAGTGAATGACAATTGCTGTACATATTGTTCATTTGTAAATTCATACCCATTCTCTGATTACGTAATGCATTCATCCTGTCTTTCTCCAAATGGTGTTTGATGCATGCTTTGCTTGTCATGCTGTAACCCTTTGCTCATGATTGTAACATGGCATGAGGATAAATGTTATGCTTCTCATTCCAAATTTCCAAAACTTGTTTGGCTGAAATATTACTTTGGACTTGGCATTTCTTGCTATCTTTTCAGCATCCAAAGTTTGACAGAGCTCACTTTTGCATCATTCGGATTGTTGAGTTATTTTTCAATCTAATCTCTGTTTCCATTTGATATTTGGTTATAACCTTGTTTATTCTTATGGGCGATAATTTCTTCAATTTCTTTATAGTATTTTTCTGTATTCATATATGTTCCTTGACTAGTACAGTAGTTATCTCTGTCTTTCATTTGTGGTATGGTGTTAGGTTCTGTTGCTTCGTTTTATTTGCGTCGCAGAACTACTTGCTTGGCATAGATGTCTGCGGTGAGCAAACCTCTGGTATGTATCTCACATATTATGGTAAGCACCATTGAATGTATACGCTTGGGGACTAACCTGATTTGTAAAGAACCCACTCATCCATCTCATGAATCCCATCTTCCTTGATATATAAGAATAGTATTCTTTGAAAAGATCTCTCCACTTGTATATTAGAGGTTATAAAATTTCTATATGATGGCTTTGTGAGTAACCTCACTTGGTGCATATTTCATGATGACCACACTGTGCCTCAACATTATAACTGTTTAGATATCGTAGCAGTTGAAAGTCTTGCATCCCACTCAGCTATGAACATGGACTGCATTGAGTACAATTGGGTATGTCGGCAAAATAGTATAGGGAAGCATTCATCTCAAACTAGTGAAAATGAATCAATGCTGTCTCCTCTGATATACATCGAGAATGGTAATGAAGGGAGACCTCCTGAACACCAGAAGATAGGAATCCTATATGCGTCCTTCCAAGGAATCTGGGAAGTGGAGCACTGGTCTTTTATTGTCGACTGTGATGAACAGGGGATAAATTCTAGTAATGCACATGGAGTGCCTTGGTATCCTGCTGATAAAAGATCAGGGAATTGATTGCACACTGATCTCACATTGTTGAAGGTGGTTATCTATGGATGAATATTTCTTGGTATGCAGAACTTGGTTTGCGCTGCCTCCAGAGTGTGTCTCTGTCCTCACTAATAAAAAACGAAAGCAGTAGTCTGGAGGCTTGAAATGGTCTAATGCATAGCAGCAGTAGTCTGGAGGCTTGAAATGGTCTAATGCATAGCAGCAGTAGTCTGGAGGCTTGAAATGGTCTAATGCATAGCAGCAGTAGTCTGGAGGCTTGAAATGGTCTAATGCATAGCAGCAGTAGTCTGGAGGCTTGTTTATTCTTTTTAGCACTCGTTTTCTTTTTTTTTGGAGGTGAACAGCGTTGGAGTTGTTAATTGATAGATCGGGCTGTCTTTCATCCTATTGTATGACAGGTCTTCAAACCAACTAAAATTCATTATGACTGTCATTAGAGCTTAAGATTAATAGAAAATTGTGTATTTTCGTGTTTGATTTTCCAGGTATCTGGGCAGTAGCTAGTAGTTGAACAGCTTGTGAATCTCATGTGAACTTTGAGCACATTATGACTCATTGCAAATGAATGATTGGGAAATTATTGTGGTCTTGAATATGCCAATGCTGGGCCATATGAAAATTAGATCCTATTTGCCTCAGTTTTGTGCAAAGGTCATCATGCTGTGCCCTTTACTATCATGTTACCTAAGGTGGATTTGATTGGGTTTGTTATGTTCCCTTGGACTCTTGATATCCATAGGTTAATGACAACCAGGGGATTGTTTCACCCACATACGAATGCAGATATTAGTAATGTATTGGCATTCATTGAAAAACAACGGTACAGCATGAAAGCACATTATTGGACACAAGTTTTCTGGGATTTGAAGATGCTTAGGCCACACCTATCAGATGAGAAAGGAGCAATGTCACCAAGAAAGAGGGAAGACTGGTTAATATCCTCCCTAGCTGGCAAGTTAGCTGCCTAAGTAGCCTCATGAAGACATAGGAAAAGTGAATTGACAGGGTTTCAGATTTGAAATTTTTGTAAATAATTGCACTAGATCTTGGCTTAATTGAAACACCATCCAATGAAAAAAAAGAAAAATTTCACAATAAAATATTAGAGATCACCGACCCCGTCGAGTAACAACTGCAGCATGTGATAGGCATTTGGGTGCCTAAAGATCCCATGTTCAAAGGATCTTCACACTTATAGCTGATGCTTTGTGAATCTTTGTTTCTAAATTCTTGGGTCATCTCACGTTTTTCTATACAACACTTGCTGATAATGTCGTTTAGACTATTCGGGATTACTATTGTAGCTGTTGTGTGTTTTGTGGTCTAAGAAGTGTGCTTTTGAAGCATGGGTTTCCTAGGACTCCATTCCGGTATGGTTCTTGTACAAACATGCAACTTGGAACTCTTGTGGGATTTGATCCATTTAGGATCTTGCTGACTGCACACACCAGCTTTGTGTTATTGTAATGATGGCCATAGCAACATTGTCGTTACTAGCGAGAATTACTGATCAAGTGATGCATGACTTTGTGAAGTTGGAACCTACAAGTGTTTGATTAAAACATGATTTTAAAAAAAAAACTCCCATTTTTTGAAATTCATAAAGAACTTCGAGTTTTTCAAAAGATTTTAAAAAAATCACAATTTTTTCAATTGAGCCAATATAATATGTATTTTATAATTTATTTAAAATACTTTAAAAAACAGCACACGGTTTTGGTGAGTCAGCCCATCCATTATCGTGTGGTCCCTTGTCTATCTAACATCCATTGTTAAGATGCATTTAAACAAATATTGCATCCACTAAAAGTTAAAATGGACGGTGAAGAAAGGAATTAAAAAAATAACATGTGCATTTTTTGAAAAAGAAAAATTCCAAATTTAGATTATTGTGAGATTATTGAACTCTAAAATTTTGGGCTGAAAATACATCTTTGAGATATATTTTGTGGGGCGACGGCACAAAAATAGTTTGTCACCAACTCACCAAATACTTTTCCTTTTAAAAAAACTTATTTATTGAAACTTTTATTGTCTTCATTAATTTAAAATCTTTTGAATTTTTTAACTAAAATTTTGATCAAAAATTTTCTTAAAAAATTTTTTTAGAAAAAAATGAGCAATATATTCCAAAAAAAAAAAAAAAGTATCCAAAAATAATAGGTAAACCGTGTCACTAGGAGAAGCTTAATCATCCATGTTGTTGTGGGGGGTGTGGCTTGTAATTGATTTTTTGTTGGTTTGACAACACGAGCCCCGGGCCTGGGATGTGAGCTCCTAATACCACAAGAGAGGTTCTTTGAATAAAATGTATTAGTATATCACTTTAAGGGGATTGGGCCTATCGTCGCCTAGAATTGGTGTTTGCAAAATCAAACCGGAATAGTTAATTGGACATAGGCCCTGAAGCGGTTTAACCAACTTAATCGGTAAATCGGCCGATTCAACCGTTTTAACTGGGCAACTCCCGGACGGTCAAAAAAGTGTTAGAAAAAAATACACAAAAAAAAAATCTACTAAAATATGAAAAGTATATAAAGAATGATTAAAACAAAACACATTTAAATGAAGTGGAAAATTAATGAAAAATAAATTTTAACCCATTTTATATTTTTTAAGAGCTATTTTTTAAATTTTCTAAAAGAGATGGGACAATATAAAAGTGCGTATTAATGACAAAAACAAATTTTAATCTTTACGATATTGTAAAGAATATTTAAAAATACGTTACAAATCAATTTTTTTTTTTTTGAGAATTTATATATAATTTTTTGAACTTTTTTTATAAAAATACTGCTTGATCACCCTAATCACTTAAAACCGAAACTGGCCCATTCCGATCTAATAGGGCGGTTAGCGATTAGATCATACGATTTTGCGAACAATAGCTAGAACCGTCAACAAATAGGCAGGGATGAGCGCTTCTAGGCCACCCTTCTCAAATAATTTATTTCAAAATTAGGTAGAACAAACCTTCCAAGTGTCCGAATCTTTCTTATTTGCACGATCTAACCCGTCCTTTCTAGAGCACCCTAATGGGCCCTCATGTTTTCTTCCATTTTAGCCAATTGAGACGTTGGCCTGCGGATTACTTGGTCGGTTGGCTGTTTAACTTATGTGGAATGGTATATTTGATGAGCCGGCTAGCTAGGTTGCCCCTGGAGGCTAATGTCAGTCGTGTCTTCACTCGACATAGCTCGTTTGCTTGAAGAAGACGCATCGGCGTCTTGAGGGGACGTAGGATCCTCAGTAGGGGTAGAGGACTCGCCTCGAGTGATCGAACCTCGGGGACACAAGGGAAGAAGACAAGCACGCTTTTACCAAGAGTCGTGTCGCAGATTTATCTTGCTTGACTAGGACTTCATCCATGGAAGATTTATTCCCCTTCCAAAATAAATCTACTTTGCCAAAAAGGCTGGAAAAGTATCATCTGAGGGGAAATATGTGGCCGCAATCAAAGGCCTCCCCAAGAGAGGTATAATTTTGGATGAACCGAAGCCGTCGGAGCACACCTTGTGAGGAAAGTAACCCTCGGTAAAGTGTTAGCCCACCAAAAGTAGGTCAGAGGACCCTATAATTGGAAGCACGAAGGGTGCATTCTCAAAACCCTGAATGAATACAATTCATCGATAATTCTTCAATAGAAGTTGACTTCATGAGGCCAACTAGTGTCATTGACATACAGCACTCCGCGATCAGCGGACACATCAGCTATGGATCGAGGCGGGCAAATGACCGTAATATGCTCATACACCTACATCTGTGAAAAATGCAGTCAAAAGAATGCACAAGTTACGGGGTAGAAAGATTGGAAAATGCAATATGTTTAGGAAATTCCTGACATGGACGATGTGTCACCTTTACATGTCGGGCCAGAGCGACACACTTTGTGTCACCCATTCCCGTGCCTCAAAATTTGTACAAATTTGTGCAAAACTAAGGTATGGATGGGAAAAAGAACAAACGAGTCCATAAAGCATACCTGCATAATTAAAATACTCCCTTCAATGTAGCGGTCTTCATGAGTCACTCGATTGGAGAGGCCATGGTAGATGCCTGTCAGTACTTCCAGAACAATAGTATACCCTGATCTCTCCCAAAAGGCATGGACCAAAGGAATGAGGACACTTCTAACAGTCTTTCAACCACTAGGGAAGAGAACCAACCCAAGAAGCACGAAAAGAAAAATTCAGATCTGCTATGCTGCTCAGGATTGCTCTCGATTAACCACAAGAGCCTCCATATCAACCCAGACCCCTTTTGGAGAAAAAGCCGCCCCTAGTAATCGCGTCCCTAAGAAAGAGTGATCATCAATAGCCATTGAAGGATGAAATGGGGTCCTAGACAAACTCAAACCTGAAATTCTTGCGACCGCCTATAAAGTTGGAGTAGTCTCTCATGTGGGAAAGAAAAATGTGTTTGTCTGAAAGTTGAACCTCTCTCTAAGATCCTTTATGTGAGGAAAGTTGACATGAAAAGATGTCCTGGTCAGAATCCCCACCATAGAGAGAGAAAAAAGGAAAGCCATAAGTTCGAGCCACTGTCTTGCCGAGAGATACCAACCCCTAAACTAAAGACCAATAAGAGAATAGCTCTGGGTCCTTCAAAGGGCACCTCTTGCCCTCAAGCCTTGAGATATATGGAAAGGAAGAGCCTCAGGGAAGTGCCTCACCCTAGAAAAGGGAGGGAGAATCTCTTCCTCCCTCCTTTCTTCAGGATGGTCAACCTTCTTCTCTTTAGAAGAGTCGTCGTTTCTCTTGAGAAGAAAGAAGAAGAAGCAAACCCATGGAGAAAGTAGAAAGTGAAAATTTTCAAAAAAAGAGAGATGAATTTTTTTGGCCAAACCTCTTTTATAGATGTGGAAAGATAAGTTCTAGAAATAAAAATGACTCTCAGAACGACTAGAAGCGAGACAAATCAACAAAAAGGATTTCGTGAATGGGCAACACAAAGTGTGTCACCCGAATGCCAAGTTCGGCACAAAGTATGTTGCCCAAATGCCCAGTGCAACACACAATGGTCGCTCAGTTTACAATTTCTACGCAAAGTGTCACCCAAATAATTTTGCGTAGAAATTCCTATTTCAACACCCAAAGGCCTTCAGAGGATCGGAATAACCACAAGTATGCATTTTCTTTCAGAAAGACTGATTTTAAACCTCAGGACCTGAACAGTTTTGAAATTAATTTTTGTTTTCAGAAAATGCTCCTCAATGGCACGAGCTTTAACTGCTAACCACTTTCAAATAAAAATCATTTTCAAAAGACATTTCAAAACTTATAGTCCCGTATGACGTAAAAGGTCGGGTGTATCCACTTTAGAATCATCTAATCCCATATGACATAGATGGTCGGGTGTATTTCAAAAACGTCTAGCCCCGTATGACGTAAAAGGTTGAGTGTATTACTGGAAAATGTCTATCCCCATTCGACATAAAATGGTCGGTTGCTTTCAAAAAACATTCATTACCACATGACGTTAAATGGTCAGGTTGATTACGTCCATTACTGCATGATGTTAAATTGCTTAGTGGGCTCCCTAGTTGCATGAGCTAAAATTGCTGATTAAATTTTGGTTTTCAAAATAATCTTCCTCTTTTTAATAATTTTTTTTATGTGTCTTGTGTTTTTAAAAAGCTTAATTTCTTTTTTTAAAATCGTACGCCCACCCAAGCTCTTAGTTCTATTTAAAAATTCTACGTCTTCAAAACTCTCATCCAAATTTGAAAATAATCCAAAAATAGGATAAAGATTGCATGTAAATTAAAAAACAAGATGATAATTATCTAAAAATGCATGAGAGATAACAAGAGTCGAAATCCCATATTCTGGTACACTTTGACCAGAGCGACACAAAGTGCGTCGCCCAAACCATTTTGTGTTTGTTTGTTGTATCTAGACAATATTTAGTCATACGACACAATTTGTGTCAACTGGTTATGTTTGATTAGAGGTACACATTTTGTCTCGCACAG
This sequence comes from Amborella trichopoda, assembly GCF_054954075.1. Taxonomy (NCBI): domain Eukaryota; kingdom Viridiplantae; phylum Streptophyta; class Magnoliopsida; order Amborellales; family Amborellaceae; genus Amborella; species Amborella trichopoda. The sequence goes on from NC_142339.1 coordinate 9,763,902, forward strand.
AGTTTGACCAACTGGATAAGCATCCCTAAGCTTTTCCCAACTACTCAAAAGTCTATAAAACGACCTACACTCATCCTCTTAAAGGTTGGTCAATTAAGTTCTACTTAGACTCTATGAGTACAGATAAAACCCTTAGCCTTCTAGAATCATCAACCCTCATTAGAGAGACCCAAACCTAAGCCTTCAATCACTAGATAAGGAAATCTACAGTCCTACTTCAACAAAAACTATGATTTGGTCAATTTTGAAGAAAAAAAGGAAGACAAATTGTGCAAATTGAAGTTGCGGTCCTGATACCGGTGAAGCTTCAAGGCTTCAGGTGTTTCGGGCCAACTGGCCCGGTCATATAAGTTCCTCTTGCTCATAGTTTTAGTCATTTTCATTTCTAATTAGGTTTTAGCTTAGTTTCATTGTTATAAGTATCTTATTGCGTGGAACATGCTAGCTCTGCCAGTGATCTAAGGGAGGATCTATTCATTTGAATGGATCCCCCCGATCATAATTCACTTGATCCCATGACTTCTCTACTACTTTTTAAATAACGAGTTTGTAATATTAGATCGGGGGCTTTTCATTTGAAAATATCTCAGATTTGGGCTGAAACAGATCACGACGTGACGACCGTCCTTACGAGCCACGATGGTTGGGGCAACATCTTGGATTGCCTTGCAATTTAGAGATTCAATCATGGAAACTTTACCTAAGATGAAATCGCCAAGAAAAAAGGGATAACATGATTAAAACCCTAATTGACCTAATGGAATGGCCAAGATACTTGTTCGGGTCGGCACATCGTAATGACCAAAATTACAGGGAATGTCTCATGCTCAATTGAGCCCTCAATTAGTTCATGAGAAACTTTACCTAAGATGAAAGGGTGTAGAGGATTTTTCATGAATAAAAAACCCATGTAAATGGGAACTCAACCTCCATCATTGCATGATAAAAAAGTACTCAATTGGCTCCACAGTTTCACAAGCTAAAACTGTTGACCAACTGATTTTTAAAATCTCCCTTTCTCCAATGTGCTATTTCCAATTTCTTAATTTCCCGTTCTTATTTTCAAAATTTTCCTAAATTTCAGTTTCTTAATTTTGAATTCCTAATCTCAATTTCCTAATTTCAATCAGTCGATTTTTAAATTTCAAACTCCAAATACATGGACAACCCTGGTTTGGATGCTTTCAAAATTGTGTGTTTGTCATTTTCAAAAACTTTAATTTTTTTGGCTCAAATCATAACCCTGCATCAGTATCTATCTTAAAACTTCTACATGTATTCAAAATCTTTATAAAAATGTTTTTTTCGAAAACGAAGGAGTTGGATCCATGTCCGGTGATGATGATCAAAATGTGCCTATGACTGACTGGCCCCAAAATGGATGTCACGGGATGAAAGTTATCATGAATTGGAAACTAGACCCTTCGAACTACCCTAAAACCCACAAGCTCCCTTAAGATCCCTTGAAACTACGTGAGCCTCCTAATCAATCAGTCTATAGCCCAAAAATCCTAGGAAATGCCCAAGGTATGAGGTAACTTGCAATTTAGCTGGGAATTCGCTACCGTCTCTTCTGAAACCATTTGCTAGTTATGTTTCAAGCGCCAAGAACTTTGTCTTCTTTGGAATCTAACACCATGACCTTAGCTGACAAAATGGAGCTCTCAGCAATCACCTCAACCAATGGGCTAAGCTCACCTCTGAGTCTCGGAGACCACAGTCGCTACTGACTGACTATTGTAAGACATTCAAGCGATGACTCTGCTTCAAAAATCCTCTTGTCCAACCCTGTATTGCTCCTATTCTACTATTTCATTGTCGCTTGTCACGCACAACATGCATGTGATACGAGCGACAAAGAGGGGCAACTGTAGATACCCCATCCCTGGCTGAAAAGATTCCAGGAAGCCAAAGACCTAGGAGCCATAGGAACACTGAAGCCACTTCAGAACCATTGGCCTTCGGATCACCAGATACCTCAGAAATCGATCCCTACACGATTTTAACACCAAGAACCCTGAAAATGAGCACCCTGAAGCCCAAGCCTGATAGACCCTTCAAGAATCAGTCTTTTGGGCCCAAAATGGCTTTTAAATTAATGTAGAGATCACAAGCTTTCCAATAGCTCAAGAATTGCTCAAATATGATGCCCAGTTTAGAAGTTATGGCCCGAGAAAATTTGTTGCAATAAAGGCGCTTTGCTCCCCAGTACTAAGCTCACAAATGCCAGCGTCAAGCTCACAAACGCCGGCGGCATGACCACAAACACTGTAAGAAACAGGCTAATCCTTGGTGCCCAAGCCACCGACACCCACGTCAGGGGCAGCAACACTAAAGCTTGATGTCATCCATAGTAGCAATGAGTCATTGACTGGAAGGAGGGCCTGAAATTTTGTTGGGAACATTATAATTGCATTAGTGTTGGGGTCTCCAATGCCGCGTCAGGGGTGGCAATGCTGTCGGCAACAATGCCCCAAAATCATAGGCCTAACCTACTGACCTGAAGACCCACCAAAAAATAAGGCCTGAAGCCTCACGTGAACGTAGTGTCAAAGGCATTTACTCCGACATTGGTGGTGCCTAGCCAGCAAGTGGACAACCCAACATGTATGGAACAATGGTTTTACTAAATGAGGTAGGACAAATTATTGAAAAATGAATGATTAGGCAACAAGTGTTGGTGATGCCAATGCTGACATTACGGTGTGGCAACGCTAAAAAAAGTCAGCGCCTTACATGTGCCAAGCTGTGATTTCATTAAATATTCATTAAATAGGGAAGGACCAATTATTGAAATCGGAATGATTAAGGATGGTGTTGGCAACGCCCACACCCACGTCAACAGTAGCAATGCCAGAAAAAGATAGGCCTGAATAGTTAGCATCGTACACCGCTAGAAATTTGGCATTCGTGGCAAGCACGGACGTATGTGGTGACAACACCACCAATTAGGGGCCCTGACTACAAGCCGCCCACCAGAACAATATTTTCATTGATGAGTAAATGTGTGTTACGCATGTTGTAATATGCGATGACCCTAAATTTAAAAAAAAAAAAAACCTGAAACCTAATAATAATAGTGTTAATAGAATAAATACAATAAAAATAAATAAATGAAATAAAATAAAATACATGATGAAATATTTAGAATGATAATTCATGGTGACAAAATGCACCATAAAGACCTTATTTTCTCTTACGTAAAATTACCCCTCAATTTAAATATGGACCCACGCTTCTTGGGTATTTGATTTAATAATTCAAAGCTACTGTTTTCTCAAAATTTTTGATGCTATTCCATTTCTTTAAGTTGCACCTTTGGTCCATCAGCTCTTTTGCCACAATTGAATGTAAAGCTTCCAAAACATTTCTTCTTGCAAGCGTATTGGGCATGGTGAGGCTGACGTGCCTCCATAAGATGTTGCATTAATTGTCATATTGTGTGGTGGCATTACCATATGTTTCAATTAATCCTCTATCGATACATTTTAAATGATGTGGCACGCTTTGCATCATGCATGGATGCTTTATAAAGAAGTTTTCTTTTGATCTAACGAGTGTCATTGAAAAGTCATTCTTTGGTATCGTACTCTCTCTCTCTCTCATTTTAATCCTCTCTCTCTAAGTTATCATTTTGTTTTCATTGTACTCACTCTCTCTTTAACCTCTTTCTTCCATCTTGTATGTTCTCTCTCTACAATTGTTCCTTCTACCTACCCATTATCCCCTGCCATGGCTGAAATGTTCAGCTTTTCCATTGAAAACCTCGTAAGTCACCAGCGTCCTCTATCTGTTCAAGATTTCTTGAGACAACCTAACTATCTCTCATATGCGATAGACAGTTGAAAACCTCATGTGCTACAACCCATGCCATTCTTTCAAATCCAAAGCTTTACTTCCTCTCAAGATCTTATCCATGGTGCCCTCACTGCTCTTCTCTTTCTAGCCAAATTTTATCGAAGTTCCTCTCAAATATAATGTGTAAGTGATCGCATTCTTCTGAAAAATAGTCAATTTTTAATAACTAGTGATATTTGCGTCCAGCATCTTTATTTTATAAGCTTTGTGTATAAGTTACCTCATTGTTTTGAAAATTTTTTAGTAAAATTGTGATATTTTATCTATTGTTAGGAATTTTAAATGTTGTAAATTATTAGAAATAAATTTATAATTTTCCTATATATTGTTCAGAATTTTAAATACTGTAAATTATTAGAAAGAAAGGTGATATTTCTGCTTTTAGTAAAATTATGAGATTTCCTTCTACTATTTTTGAATATTTAGACATTGTAAAATTCATATGCAAATGTCTGCCTCATCATTGAAAAACTGATATTTTTGCACTTGGTTGTAGTATTGCCTATGAAATGATTATTTACAAATTGGCAATTCCATAAATTGTGATAATTTCGTATTTAATTTTGGATTATCATAAAAGTTCGTCTATTGATACTAGACTGTTATCATGTTAAATTTCAAGAATGTCCTTCAGAACTGTTACCTGTTAAAAATTATTGCACAAAATGTTTGAATGGCTACTTAGAGATATTTCAATAGAAGTGATTTTTATTAAATTGCTTCAAGTGAATTCATGTTAATGTTTTCAATGATACGTCACATATATGATATTGTTGCTTTTTGATATTTAAAGAGTTTCAGAGATAATTTGAGTATAAGTGGACCTGCAGTGATCGTTAGGACCTATTCAGTTATGTCGGTAGGAACTATTTGGGCTCATCCAGGACATTGGTGAGGTATGATCGGACTTGCAGGGATTGTTAGGACCTATCCGGTTACAACGGTAGGGACTATTTGGACTCATCCGGGACGCCAGTGAGGTATGTTTGGACCTGCAGGGATGGTTTAGATCTATCCGATAGGGGCTATTTAGACTCATCCGGTACACCGGTGAGGTATGTTTGGACCTACAGGGATTGTTGGGACGCCAGTAAGGTATTTTGTGAAATACTTTGAATTATGTATCTCTGTTAAAATGTTTATATGCATTTCCTTCATTTGGATTATGTTTAACTGCGGATTTGTGAAAAGTGAAATTGTTATTCATAAATGTTTTTGTTTGCAATGCTCATCCTCATGTTGTTTTTCTTAATCTACATTCCTTAGAAAATGTTTATATCTTCCAACCATGATTATTTTGAGGACCATGATGATCACTTATTGAGTAGCCAAACTCACCAAACTATGGTAAATATTTTTCAGGGTAATTGCAGCCTTATAGTATATACACATCAGGACCAGCTTGTGAAGAAGATACAATCATGTCATAACTAAATTCTCCTTTGTAACTTTTGTTTAACTTCACCACTGTAAGTTTTTATTCTATCAATATATGTATACCTAAACTTCATGTTAATAACAGTTGTGAGCAAACTTTGCAAATTTTCATTAATAGAAAAATTTGTTTTGTTACAATATATATTCATAGGAATTTGAATTTTTTCCTAATATAAGAATAGTCTGTCGCACCTCATGAATGTTAGAAATCTTGGGCCGTGACATAATGATTCCTTGATAGCGTTAGTATTGGTGATGTGACTTTGAAATGACTATGTGGTGCTAAAGTCATAGCATTGCCCGTGTCAATGTTGGCGTTGACATCGAATGGCATTACAAATCGACAGCCCAGATCGAATCGAAACTTTGTGATACTGTTGAAGGGGGTTTTGTCTATAAATAGAAGCCTTGGCCTCCAATTTGGATCCCCGAATTTGACACTATTGAAGGGGATTTTGTGTATAAATAAAAGCCATGGCCTCCAATTTTGGACCCCCGAATTCGCACACAAGGATTGAAACTCTATCAAACTATTGACTCGCCCCGACCTTCAAACCCTAAGTCTAAGCCCTAGATCCAAACATCAAACTCGACACCCCTAACCCTAGTAACAATGCCCTCCAGACCTCAAAACTCCCTGATACCAGTTAACGAATCCCAAAGGGACCTGAATGAGTTGACGCATCGAATCTGATCCTGAACAGGCTATCAATTCCAGGTGCCAAGTCTGGGTGCCCAGCTTAAGGTCAGTCCCCCTTTCTCATTTTGTTCTTATTATTTTCTTTCACTTCCCCATCTTTAATTAATATCTTTCCTCCTAGCTCTAGTGGATTTTTGGTTTCCTCAAACCCTCAAGTGAGCATTGTCAGTAATCTGTGTGGGGATGGTCTCATAGCCTAACCCTCGTCATAGCCTAACCCTCGTTTGGGTTACAATTCTATGATACCCTTATCGTCTACCCACTGATTGAAAAGTTTGCATGGTAAAACGAGACAGAGGTTGTACTTTCTTTATAGAAATTTTTGCGTATAAATAGGAAAATATCATTAGTATGGTCAAACCACCTTCAAAAATCAATAAGGTAATGAAATCCACAACTTTACCAATAAAGTAGTTATTTTAAAAAAATCATTTCATTTACGTACCTCATTAAGGGCTTTGTTAAAATATGCCCAAATTGCCTGATCCAGGTTTGTGCGCTTAATAGATGATGGCATATTGATAATTTTACTCATTTTAAGCCACTTGAGGCAAATGACTTAAATAGCTCTGTTTGTTCTAGGTTATAAATTTGGTAGATATTGTTTTCACTAAAAGATTTTATTCCAAATTTACAACCCAAATGAAGTAGAAGGGTTTACATCTTTTGGCTTAAGCAGTGTTTTAAAATCCAGCAATTTTGGATATGGATTTGCTGACTCGAATGAGCATGAAACAGGACCGAACGGCTCTAGGATGGTATGAGTCCCGACCTGGTTCTCCCTTAAAAACCCATTTTATATATTTCTTTTCTCTAAGATTATCTAATGTTTTCTTAGGTCTCCTCTAAATATCCACCCCATAAACCCCCTATTTTAATTTTTTTAATATTATATTTATATTTTAAGATTTTTCTAGATCAATGATTTAAATTGATCCATAGCCCATCCGCATTACTGATTCAACGATACGATATGGATCTATGTGGTGAACAATCTACCTATTTTCGGGATTTAAAACGCTGTGCTAAAATGATTTGATGGGGCCATATTACCAAAATGTCTCAGCTTGTTCTAGGTTTCAAATCCATAACAACATTTTTTAATTGAAAGGCAATACATTATCTGGACTGTCCATTTTCAAGATATTCATATGTTTATAAATTTGCTTGATTTGGATTATTTTTGAAGTCTAAAATTTTATAATTAGATATAAAAATAGATTTTCAAGCCATCCTAAAAATGTTTTACACCGAAATTACATTTTATGATAAAATTTGGAGATGTACTCTACTTTGATTAATGTTGCAACCTTATCCGAACCACACCCATACTTAAAAGGTGATTAATATCTTACACGAGAGAGCTTAGGGTTTTACCTCCACATTTCTCTAGGGAGAGAGAGTGTGTGTGTTGGTGGAGGGTGATTTGATTTGGGGACTGGAATAGGAATAGCACCTAAAATGAACGGACAAATTGGCTGAGAAGCACCTAATATGAAGCACATAGAGGAGGGGATGTGTCTACAATAAATGGTGCACCAATAACTTAAAGCATGATGTATACTCCCACTTGTTAGTTTAGGTGAACTCGGGAACTCTCTTTTGCAATGTGGGCCTCATTTAGTGTTACTTTCAGTATGAATGTGCCTCACAAAGTGGATCTCTTCGTATATGAGGCCATCATAGTCCAAAGGAAAGCAACTAAAGAAAACATCATGAAAGACTTCCTCAAGAAAAACAACAAATAAGAAAAAAGGAGGAAAGTTTATTTTTATTTCATAAACCATTGATCTCACCCCTTGTGAAATGAACATCTTCCCCCGATCAATGCTAAGTGGACATTTGTATTTTTGAGACTGAATGAGTTCTATTAAGGGAAAAAGTTTACATAAGGTTGCCACATTAAACTGTATAATTAATTTGCACCTCTAAAACCCTTCAAAAAAAGTTGTTTTGACACTGAAGAATATATAATTGATCATCTCGACATCAAGAATTATAGATATAGAGAAAAAAAAGATTTTAAGTCCCAAAAATAATAACCGCATAAGCATCAACTAAGAAAAGTGTTGGTAGAAGCAACGCAGGAATCAATTGAAGCATTATGAAAAAACAAGACCTAGGAGTTGGGAAAATTAGCCTCAAGTTGTTGGATGCAAATAGCTTTCCAAGGTAAAACATAAGGCAGATGGAACAATAGAGAGGTTCAAAGCACGTCCGGTAGCCAAGCCAAAGGGGGGGGAGACATATAATCATCATTAGCCTTTTTCCCAATTCATTGGGGTCGGCTATGAGGAAATATATGTTGTGACATATTAGCTGGACTATTTCATTTTCAAGAATTTCATGTGCTTATAGATCTGCTTGATTTGAACTATTTTTAGAGTTTAAAAGTTTATAATTAGAGATGAAAAATAGATTACCACACTATCTTAAGAATTTTGATATTAAAATTACATCTCATAACAAAGTTTAGAGGTGCAATGTAGTTTGATTGTTTAAGGTTGCAACCTTGTGCAACCATAATTTTTACCCAATGGGTAATTTAGGGTTGGGTATTACTGTAAAAGTATCTTTAGGAGCGAGTGATTTGAATTAGAGCACATGCGAGATGACGGGGAGCAAAGATTCGTAAAGTGATCATAAAAGGTGTTGAACATATATGGTGCATGTGATGCTACGTAGGTTAGGGTTTGAGACAGTCATAATGGGATTAATTATGGGAGACACGTGATTTGCTCACATTACTATTTACTTTTAATAAGAAAAATACACATAAATTAGCGAAGCAAGACAAATGCTTTAGGCCACACGTCTTATAGGGTTTGAAATTTAAATAAATTTCTCAAAATTACTCATATCGGCAGTGTTGCCGATAGAATTCAGAATACCGTAGAGAACTCTCTGTATATTGATTAATAAAAGAATATACAAGACCAGTATACACATACAACTATCAAATAATTACAGAAAGATAACACCGACTCTTAAACATATCAATAACACCTAACCAAGATATATACACCTTTAATAGACAGCAGTTGCTGATGTATTTTAAAAAACGTAGTTCATTGTGGATGGGGCCTAAAACCATGATAGCCCTAAAGTGAGCCTTTCCACAATTTTAGGCTGGGCTCAGTTAGGTTCTTACCGGAAATTAAAATGGGCCTCTTATCATGCTTGAGCTCGTCTGTTGGGCTTTACATTTGGGCAGAAACTTGGCCCCGATACAGGCCCATGCCATTGGGTTGGACCGGCCCATTTGACAACTCTACTTTTCATTAGTATTTGAACGATCAACTCCGGCCAGCTACTCAACCCTGAGCTGAGTACTTGGGCCGAGTGGTGGTCAAGCCATAAAGTGTTAAAGGATAAAAAAATATGTTTAAATAAAATTAAACAAAACGCATCTAAATTAGTTTAAAAAAGTAGTGAAAAGTAGATTTTAAAATATATATATTTATGACAGAGGTATTTTAAAAATAATAAAAAAGAATAGAAAATGTAAAAATAAGTATTCATTGCTACATAAACTTCCAATCTTTATCAAAATTGACAAAAAAATATATACATTACAAATAATTTTTAACTTTTAAATTTTAATAATTTTATAATTTTATAATTATTTTCATAAACCCCGAGTTGGGGGTACGAGATGACCTACCTGAGTAATCGAACAATGCTTCTCAGCAGGAAAGTAAGGTGGAGGAGTAATGAGAGAGAGAGAGAGAGAGGAGACAGGGTGCAAGGATTAAGGAAGAGGTATCCCCAACAATTCAAGTACCTACGATGAGAAGGACAAGCTGCAAAAAGAGAATAATCCCAAAATTTGAAGTACTCATGAGATTGAGAATGAAAGAGAGAGATGATTTTCTCATATGTGCAATTGGTCAATTATAAGTGTATGTACAGCTAGAGAGAGTAGGTGTGGCAACGGGTTAGGTCTGGATTCAGACCCAAATGTATTCGGGTCCAGGGTTTGGACCCAGACCTTACCTGTCGGGTCCAAAAGTTGGATCCATGCCTGTACCCATCGGGTTCCTGATCTATCCCATCGGGTCTCGGGTCTCGGGTCTGGTCGGATCCATTGCTACCATCAGTATAAGCTTCTTTTTTTTTACCATCATATACTCATATTATTGGCAACAAGGTCACAATCACCTGCCATTTGATTCTGAACCATCCGATTAGTCGTTTAATAGCTAAAGATGACTACGAGTTCTTGTTGTATACGATCCTTAATATACCAAAACAAATAGGACTTGAAGTATTTTCTCTATACTAGTTTACAAGTACAGGTCGGGTCCGAACCCGAATAGTGTTCAGGTTCAAGTTTTGGATCGGGACCCTACCCGCGGGTCCAAATGTTGGACCCATACCCAAACCCATATCAGGTATATCCCCAAGTCTCAGTTTGGGTCCGGGTTTGGGTCCAAATCCGGGTCCGAATCCGGATCCATTACCACTCTAGATCCAAGAAATGAAAGGAAAGCTGGGGGAATAATTTCGTTAACATATTCAACCACGCCAACTATAGAAGTCCCCAAACATTCAACAAGAAAGATTACATAACCCCAGAACTAGGGAGTATAGTGTACATGCCCTACTATATATATATATACAGAGCACTCGTCAAACCAAGGGAATATACAAATATTTAAAATTTTAAATGAAGTAGACTTTGGACTAAGACTTGACTCTTGTAGCATTATATTTTATAATTAGAGGATCAGAGATTACATGAAAATATTTATTAATTTCTTTTTTTTGAATCTTAAAATATTTATTAATTTTAAAAAATATGAATGGAATAAGGGTGGTTGGGGTGCCTTGACAGCTCATCTCCCGCGGGAACCCAACGCGTGATTCTCTCCCTTTATCTTTCTCGTTCACACGCACCTTTCAAAGCTCAAAGGCGCGGGCCCACCATGTCAATACACGTCACATAAAACGGCACACCGATCCGAAACTCACTGCATCTTTGCCGAAATTTTGTTTGAGTAGGGACCACAACCGAGACTTTAAACCCAGTCAGGGTTTTAAAAATGCCACCAAAGTAACTCAAAAATTTCCGAGATTTTTTAATGTTTTTAAACTGCCACGGCGAAAGTAGCTGGAATTTTCCTGAAATTTTGAAATTTATAAGTCAACCCAATCCAGATCCAGCTAGTTCCGGTTCGGTTTGTAAATTTTTAAAACCTAACTTGAAAACTTTCACATCCATGAGTTCCAAATAAATATAGAATAGGATGGAGTTTGTATAAGGCCTTGGATTTATGAGAATAAAATAAAGTCTCACCTCAAATCCTCAACTTAAAGCACTTTCGACATCACAAATCTCTATGATCACTCTAAAATCAATTGCTAAAACCAATAAAATTTGAAATTAAAAAAAATGATACATATCTTATATATCTACGAACAATTATATTTAGGGTGAAATAGATGACCTATAAAATTTATTAAAATATACATTATTTTTAAAATTTAAAATCTTAATTTTTCTTCACAACAATAAATTTCAAGCCATAGAATGATTTTTTAATGGTTAAATTGTAATTTTTGATGAGTTATGAGGTGAAGGTTTGCTTATTTAAATAGGGTTACAACCCTGCCAAACAATTTTTCTATAAAATACGGCAGGAATGAAACGGACAGGTCCCAGCAGCGTCAAAAATAAAGTAAAAAAAGTTAAGGACGGTAGGAGGAAATAAGAGATAGATGAGGGGTATTCTAGTCATGGAGTGCAGTCAGTGAGGCCCACCGAGGCTTCATTCCACCACTAGGTACGTACAATGCAGAAGACGCAATCACGGGGAGCAACGTCTGTTTTTTTTTGTCATGCGACGTAAAAACGTCTATTTGTCCTCTTCTATTATTATTTTAAAACATTCAATATACCCTTGGTCGTGTCTTTTTTATCTAAAATACTCCCATCTTCTCCGCATACCCCTGATGTTTAGATAAGGCCTAGCCTTTTTCTTCACCAAGCATTATGTAATTATTTTATGATTTTATTTGGTTAGTCCCATATCCCCTTATATTATTTTTTGGATTTTTATTTTTGACTAAATTGCTCTTTTTTCGGATCTTTAAAGTTTGAAGTTTAACTTTGTTCATATAAAAAGATTAACTCAAAATAGACTTAGGAGATTGTTTTTTTATTAACATTTTTAGGGAACAAAGTTAAACTTTGGACTTTTAAGATGGGTAATTTGGTAAAAAATAAAAAGCCAATAAAACTTGAATTTGGGGAGTGTGAACAGAAAAAGGAAAATTTTAAATAACAAAAATATAAGAGATGGGAATTTCTCTTTTATAGATAATTTTTTATGGGACTGTATATGATGAGACTATTTATTTTTGATACAGGGAGGTCACAATTTTTTATATCGTAAAATCTAATAGCTTGGGTGTATCATAAAGTTCAAAAAAATTTCTTTTAAACTTTGAGTTTGGTCAATGAAATAAATGTACTTACTCAATTTCACATTTAATGATCGCGATTAATTGTGACAATTTTGTACCAATGATAAATAATATCATTATGTACTTTCTTTTTTTTTATATGCTGAAGGGAATAACATTTTTTTTCTCTATCCATTATATGAAACAACCGCAAGCCTTTCCAATGCCAAGCACACATTTGGGAATTTTCATCTAAACTTCATGTTCTAAAGATAGGCCTAGCCTTTTCCTAGAGACCAATCAAAAAGTACAAATACAATAAAGGAGAAGAAGTGCACAATGCGAGATGGTTTAAACAAATGTCCCCAATCGTTCGATTTCAAGAACCGATGGTCAAGTAATGTTGGCAAATTGTTTGAAACCCTAATTTAGCGTAATACACAAAGAAAATAATTAAAAAATTGCGGATCTCATCGATCTGGAGGTGAACAGTTCTAGATGGAAATCTTCAAAATCACTCAAATCTCTTGGTTTGTGGTTAGTTATTGGAAATCTATTTGAATCGTACTGGCGTAAATCGGGTATAATTCCGCACTTTTAAAGAAAAAAAAAATGAAGGAAAATGGTTTGATAGGGATCAAAATAAGTAAAGCTTCATTTTAGAACTCCTCGAAACTGCAATTCAAGCATTAGAAAACCTTTACATTGATTATCTTGGCTTGAACATTATGGTTGTGAAGAAAAAAATGATTTTAAGCTCCATAAATATGGTATTATAACATATTATCTAGACCGTCTATTTCGTCTTAAAAATAAGTGTTCATAGATCTGTAAAATCTATATCATTTTTGAGTTTTCGAATTTCCTTGTCGGCATTGAAAATTGATTTTAAAACATCGTGGAGATTTTCGTTGCCAAAAATGCTATTTGGACGAGGATTTAAGGTCACGTTTTATTTTATTTTCATAAAGCCTAGGCCTTATAGAAACCTCATAGAAAAATGAACATGCAACATTCAATTTGTAGGCAGGAATTATCCATACCATGGCATAAAGTAAGGGAAACATTTAGTCTATGGGGCCCAAAGTCGTCAATTGGATCATTCCCTTTGCTATGTGATGCATTGTATTCCCAAAATGGACTCTGACGTATAACTTGGTTTATTTGTTTGCCGATTGTTTACATTCGTGAAAGAACTCCGAATTTTAAACATTTCCTCCATTGTGTTTACTTCTTAGTCAATATATCCTGCTTTCCAAAAAATTTCATTAATTTCCTAAAATTCAAGCAAATAATAGATGTTAAACTTCCACTAGAGGGTTTTTTTATTCACCCAAAAAGAAAATCCAGGGTTCTTGAAATTACAAAGCAAGAATGTTTTGACAGGGTAGTGGCTTTGTTAAAAGACGTAAAGCCTCACCTCAAAAAATTAAAGTGCTTTCGAACAAGGATTTCAAGTAAAACTTTATTTCGTTTCTGTTATGCCTAGGTCTTGTAGAAATTGCATCAAAAAACAAATTGCTCAAATTTATGTTTTTATTTTTCCACATATTTAGACTTTAAGTCTAATTGATTATTGGCCCATGCTTCATTGAAAGGGGACGACATTCAGTTGGCTGCTTGCCATAATCAATAATAAATGGATGAGGGCACTGTTCTATTTTTTTGGGTAATTAAATAAGGGTACTTTTGTTATTTCAAAGCAATGGTTTAAAAAGTAGATCGGTGACCCGGATTGGACACTTTAAAAATAGATTCGGATCGACGAATCGGTGATGTGGATCGAGAATTGACTGAATCGGTCAGATTAAAGCTTCAAAAAAATCCAAAAAAATTATTAAAATTTATTATAATTGTTTTTTAGGAATTCAAGAAGAAATGAGGGTACTTCATTAAGAATTTTCATTTTTTGCATGAATTTGCGAATAATGATATGTTCTTTCCATGCATGAACTACTATTTACCATTTAATTTACATCACACAAAGGGATAAACATAGAATTATCATGGAATAAGTTCTATCAACATGCAATTTTTTCAACAAAAACTTTAACAATAAAAATTAAAATTTGGTTTAATACCTCATGATAATTAAAACCTAGTCACTATTTTCACATCTTTTCAAAAAATCACGATTTTTTAAAAAAAATCGATCATGTACTAAAAAAACAAAAACAAATAAAAACAATTCTTCACAGAGCCACCTAACATTAGTCATGCCAACTCAAAAATGCATTAACAACAAATTAAAAAAATACAGTTTTGCATTAACAATATAATGACATGCATTTTTTTGCATAAATAATCTATCAGCATACACTATTTTCAACAAAAAATTTAACAATAAAAATTAAAAATGTGGTTTAATACCTCATGATAATCAAAACTTGGTCACTATTTTCACATCTTTCGGAAAATCACGATTTTTCAAAAAAACTTGATCATGTATTAAAAAATAAAAAAAATTCTTCACAGAGCCACCTAACATCAGTCATTCCAACTCAAAAATGCATTAACAACAAATTAAAAAAATATAATTTTGCATTAAAAATATAATAACATGCATTTTTTTGCATAAATAATCTATCAACATACAAATTTTTCAAGAAAAACTTTAACAATAAAAATTAAAAATATGGTTTAATACCTCATGATAATCAAAACCTGGTTACTGTTTTCACATCTTTTAGGAAAATGATCATTTTTAAAAAAAATCGATAATGGATAAAAAAAAAAAAAATACAGCAAACTCAAACAATAAAAATTAAAAATATGGTTTAATAACTCATGATAATCAAAACCTTGTCACGATTTTCACATCTTTTAAAAAACATCACAATTTTTCAAAAAATTCGATCATGGATTACAAAAAAAAAAAAAAAAAAATCTATTCTTCACAGAGCCATCTTACATCAGCCATTTCAAGTAAAAAATCCACCTCCAAACGAATAAATTACATCCAATTGAGTACATGTTTTGATAAACAACACTATAAGGAATCAAAACCCTAAATATGAATACATTATCATCAATAAATCAAATCAAATCGATTAAATTGAGCAAAAAAAAAAAAGAACGTAGTTCTTCACAGACGACAGTCATTGAATCTAAAAAATGAAGCTCAAATTGAATACATCTTATTATAAACAAGACTATAACGATTCAAAACCCTAGAAATCTAACACATTATTTGTAATATATCGTGAACAATAGATCGAAAGGCAGCATAATTTTTTTTTTACAGACATCACTGTGTTCTTCTAAAAACTCAGGTTGTAATTGAATAAATTAAATAAAATTGAATATGGTAAATGATAAAAGACACCATAAAGATTTAAAACCCTACAAATTTAACTAATTATTTTCAAAATATGGGCTGAAATTGATCAAATGGCGGAAAAAAAAAAAACGCAGAGTTCTTACCTGGTTTCGTAAACCCGTGGCTTCAATTTCCAAATTAATCTGTTTTTTTCAAAGATAATCACAAATTTGTAACAGAAATTTCTAATGAACGCATTTACGATCAATATGCCTCAAACTTTTT